>NC_066582.1:46770545-47073945 GCF_024323335.1 Lathyrus oleraceus
TATTAGATTGTTTTGATTTTTTAAAAATATTTTTTTTATTTAAATTCGCAAAGTCATGAATCCATCCAGATTCATTAGCTTGGGCTATTTAAATCTAATTTTATCTATAAATAGCACATACATTTTACCTTTTCTCTCATCCATAATGTACAAATTATCTATCCTAAAGGTGTTGTTCTTGACATTGAAGAAGTTCTAGGAAGGAAAGAGAAAGAAAGAGAAAAGAGCCGACACCTTTACTCAAAACTACGGAAATCCTCCTCCCTACAAAATTTAGTTTTGTTGTACTTTATTGTCTTAAGTCTATTTATATGGTGTTTGTATGTTTTTAAATATGTTTTAGTACTATGTAATAATCTAATTCAATATATATATATATATATATATATATATATATATATATATATATATATATATATATATATATATATATATATATATATATATATATATATATATATATATATATATATATATATATATATATATATATATATATATATATATATATATCTTTTAAACAATTTAAAACTAAAATCATATACCAATCCTATTGTTTTTTTAGCAATTTACAAAATTCAATTCTATTTTTCCTTTTAATTTTTTTAACAATTTTTTCTAATGTCATGAATTAATCTTTTGAAAAATTAATTTTTCTTTTAAATTAGTTTTTTAAATTAACTTTATTTTTAACTAATATTATAAAATGCATATCACCAATATTCTATTAAGACTAATATCATGAATTTCTTTTAAAAGTAATATCACAAATCTTTTTTTCTTCACAAAATCCTTTTTTTTAACTAATATCAAAAATCGATTATTTTTAAAAAATAAACTTTTATTGCAACTTTTCTAAAGCAACTTTTAAAATCAATCTCTTTTAAATATCAAAACTCAGTTTATTTTTAAAAAAAATCAACTTTTAATTCAACTTTTCTAAAGCAACTTTTAATATAAATGTCTTTTAAATGTCAGAAAGTCAATTTTTAAAATAGGTTTTATGAGACAATATTCAAACGAATACTAAAAAAATACAAAAAATATTTATTTAATAATTAATAATTATATTATTATAATTAAAAAAAAAGGACAAAAATATAATTAATTAGTGAATATTAATTAATTATGGTTAATTAAGTTGGATCTATGTGATAATTATGAGATAATTTTAGAGATAATATGGGATAAAATTATGGGATAAATATCTAGGATTTTAGGGATGAAAAATCAGGAATAAAATCAGGGATAAGGGATATATCATTTATCATTTAATATTTAATATTATCATTTATTTTCTTAAATAAGTTAATCATTATATTTTTGCAATCAAATTGGATAATAATCTAGGGGATAAGAGCATGTGGTAGTAATCAAGGGGATAAGAACATGGAATAAAATATGAGTACAATGGAAGTAAGAACATGGAATAAAATATAGTAATAAAGGGGATAAGAACATGGAATCAAATTGGATAATAATCAAGGGGATAAAAGCATGTTGTAAACTCTAGCGAGTACAATAATCATAAGCCTTCTTAGGCCGTTTGCTCTTAATAAATTTTCTTTTTGTTAATAATAAAACATTTTTTTGTAAATAAATAAATATTAAAGCAAACATTCCTTAGAAACACACTAACCCTAGAATTAAAGGAGAATTCCATTGAGTACAATGGAAGTAAGGGGTTCCTAACACATTCCCCTTACTTAATCGACTCCCCTTACACGTGTGAAGCCAAAACCCAGGCTTGAGGAAAAAGTAATAAGTTTAAGTAAGGGGTCATGTCTTGGCCATTGGGGTTCTCATCCCATGGGATCTTTGAAGACGATTCCTCCTAGAGTAGATTAATTCAAAGAGTTTCTCATAAGAAAACTAGCACTTCTTCATGATGAAACCTTGAATTCGGTCCATGACTCTAGGGACCTCTTCTAAAAACCCTTCAACTTATGGTGATCTTATGTTATCAACCTGCAAGGGTCATTACTAAAGTCCCGCCTAGATGAGACCTATCCCAAAAGATTACCGTAGGAAGGTTTGCTCATTCTCATGGTAAACGAAGGGTATAGTCCATGACTCTAGAGTTATCATCTTACCAAAAACTTTATATCCTACAACTGAGGGAATTGGGTAGTCTAAACTTAGAACTGGCATGTCATAAGAAGACCATATTATCTAGGTCATGCTTGCATATTACCTTACCTATCCTTAAGCCCATATATGGGTTCCATTAATTATCATTATCCATATCTGTAGGGAACCTTCCTAGATAAGGTTTCCCTATGTACATCATTATCCTTAACCTGTTAGTGTTTCCTTATATCCGTTACTATCATAATGTAACACTTGCATTGCATCTAAATTTTTGTTTAACATACCTTAAAAAAAACTTTTTGCATACCCCATGCATTTGCATTCATACACATACATTTGCATATCCTTTACGTTTTCTCTCTTATCCAACTGTCAAGAGCTAAGAGGTTTCCCGATACTCACAAACGAACTCAAATAATATCTCAAGAAAATATAGAGGAACTCAAGAGGGGAAAGTATCATTGAATAAAGAAGGTAACCCTTTACCATGCCATCCAGATGAAGGAAAATTGTGATCCAAAACACAATAAAAATTAAACTTTTACCTTTAGTGATCCTTACAAATGGGCATGATCAGTGATAGAAACCGTTACCTCTTGTGTCGATTGAAACCTTTGATGCAAATCTAAGGAGTGATCATGAGCGTTGAATGGTGACAACGCCTCTACTCAGTCCACACGAACGGATTCCTTCAGTCTCAGTGTTAGCTGCTACGAATGAAGGTTTTGAGTGAGAGAGAGAGAGAGAGAAACAAAATTTCATCAAGTCAAATGCTTTTGCACAAGGGTTTTATTTATAGAACCACTTGTGTGGGATGTAAGATAAAAATCTCACTTAAGTGTATGTGGCCCATATCTTATGGTATACCGAAAATCACTTAAGCGTGTGGTACCTTACCAGATTTCGTATTCTACTTAAGTGCATTGTACCTTACGATGTTGTACAATTCACTTAAGTGCACAATACTTTATGGTGTTCCTTATTTACTTTGTCTCTCATCAATCCGTCTTTTTATGTGTGACCCTGTAGGTTTTCGTGATATTTGCAATTATATAAAATCACATATTTAATTAATAAATAGTGAGCGATATCTAGCAACACATCACTGCTACCCAAGATACAAAAATGTCATGTGATTTGACAAATCCCTTTTTGTGATAATACTTGTATGTACAATTACCCTTTTTGCCCTTATTTCTATATTGGTCACAAGGCATAGACTGTGTCATCCTTGTCTAATCCAATATTGGAGGAACTCCGTCTAGGTCACTCATGTCCCTCAGCATGCTTCGTGGAGTACCCATCAACTGTCTTTATGGTCATCCAATTACAGACAATGTTTAATCAGCAATAAAGCACTTGACTCTACATCTAGGTTTCATAGTGGTTTCAGGTCAAAGGGTGCTTGTCGCATCTCGAAAAATACGATTCCTCGCGATGGTCGCGAAAAAAATTATGTTCGAATAGAGTCGCCACCGAACTTTATTTATCCCAATGAAGGAATAGGAAAATATCGATAAAACCTTTGGAAAACTAGAATAATGGTCGTCACAACCATATTCGGGTTCGGGAGTTGATTACGCAAGGGGAAGGTATTAGCACCCCTCACGTCCGTTGTACTCAACGGGAACCTTTTAGTTTAATTTGCGGATTGAATGTTAACTTATGTTGTTTGTTTTTCTTAGAGTGAATAAAGATTGAAAATAGAGATGAATGGTAACCTCAGAAAGAGGAAAAGGAAGGTTTTTTATTAGTGTGCTCGCCAAGATCTCGCAATATCGTGTCTACGTATCCTTATGGTGTAATAAGGAAATTAGAGCATTCGTAGTTCGGGAAAACTACGGTTGGTTGGTGTTTTTTATGAATAACTGCGTAGATCGCCTTCTAAAGGCTAAACATCGGCTTGTCTACTCTCGGCGGAGGCTTGAGCACTAGTTTGTTATGTGCGTTAGAAGGGATTAAACAACACCTTTTTGAAAAGATTTTTTGTCACACGGGGGTGACAAGTTGGATTAATATGTTGGATGTTTTGATTGGTTGAGATGTTTTTGGTTGGATGACGATTACTTGGATAGTCGAGTAAGACAACTCGTATCCTAACAACCGAGAAAGGGAATAGAAAACTCTGGACCACTTTCTTTTTCATCCTTAATTATAGAAAGGCTTTGATAATAATTAAGGTATTTTGAATGGATGACGAATACTCGGATAATCGAGTAAGAAAACTCGTATCCTAATAATTGGGAAAGGGAATAGAAGACTCTAGAACGCTTTCTGTTTCATCTGAGTATTTATGAAAATAAGGTTGTATATGGTTGATGTATTTTAGAAATAAACGACAAGTACTTGAATGACTGAGTAAGATAACTCATATCCAAGCATTTGAGAAGAGGAGTTGAAGACTCAAAACCATCTTCTTTTTCGTATAGTTTGTTATGTAAATGATTTGATTAAGTTGTATGTTTGTGAAAAAATGACAATTGTTCGACTGGCCGAGTAAGAGAACTCGTATTCAAATAGGTGAGAAGAGAAGTTGAAGGCTCAAAGTCATCTCCCTTTTCATTTTTGTCGTTATGAAAGGTAGTTTGATTTAATCGGGGTTTGGAAATTTGTAGAGGAACGACAATTATTTGACTAACCAAGTAAGAGAACTTGTATTCAAATAGTCGAGGAGAAAAATTGAAGACTTAAAGTTATCTCCCTTTTCGTTTCTTATTATAAAAGGATTTGATTTTTTTGTGCTTAAGTGGATTAGAAATGACGATTATTCGACTAACCGAGTAAAAGAATTCGTATTCATGTAATCGAGGAGAGGAG
The DNA here is from genome assembly GCF_024323335.1 of Lathyrus oleraceus. Classification (NCBI taxonomy): domain Eukaryota; kingdom Viridiplantae; phylum Streptophyta; class Magnoliopsida; order Fabales; family Fabaceae; genus Lathyrus; species Lathyrus oleraceus. The sequence goes on from NC_066582.1 coordinate 46,775,454, forward strand.
TTGAAAACTCAAAACCATTTCCTTTTTCATTTCGAAATGAAATGGTATTTAATTGTGATTTAGGTATTTTGAATTAATTTGAATGAAAATACTCGATGTTGGATCGAAGTTTTAAATTTGTATTTGCGAATAAATTGAATTATAGTTGGTGAATCAATCATCTACTCGATTAATTAATAACCGAATAGGTCTCGTTGTAAGAAAGCTCAAGAGTAAGCTAGGTGAGGTTGATGGCGATGCTTTAAAAGCGATCGACTTACAAAGTTGTTTGAAAATGGATTCGACTTTGAATCGAGAATTGTTTGATTTTCCTTTTTAAAAATTGGTTTGGATTGATGGAATGTGAATGGTTTGTCTTAAATGTACCACACCACGCATATAAAATCGAACACTTATACAAACGACTAAATAAATATTAACACAAATAAACCTCATAAATCCCAAAAAAAATGAATAATTATATAATTGAAATAACTAATGATGATGATAATAATAATAGATAATCAAATAGTTTTAATTATCTTTTAGAAATGATAATAGAAATTTAATTAATTTATAAAACTCTATTTAAATCAAGTAAGTAAAAAAAAGGACTAAATAAAAAAATAAATAAAACAGTTTGGGCCTTCAAGGAAATGACTTTCTTCATTTGTCTCCTACAACGATGCAAAGTTGGCCATTGAGCATGGTGCAACTACTGGTTTGGGGCAAATGATCAAGTTGGAGGATAATAAATCCCGAGTTGGCGTAGGGTATTCTTCAGTTGTTTCCAATGAGCGTGGGTTGTTCCAGAGTGGAGGTTTCATCCACACTGTTGAAGATCAGGAAGTTGCTGCCATTATTGAAGATGATGAAGAGGAAGACCTTGGCAACTTTGTCATACCAGGCGGAATCTGCAATAATTGGGTCGTTGTTGATGTTCCAACAGTTATCCATAAGTCCACGTAATGTGTTCATTTTATTTGAAAAACCCCTTCTCCCATGCCAAAAGGAGAAGTGAAGACATTGTTGGCAATTTGATTAATACAATGATATTCATTCAATAATCACATGTTAAATATTTGTTTTTTCCAAATTATTTTTCCTTTTTGCTTTTTGCATGAAATTAGTGATCACCATAAAACCCTAAAAAGAGAATAAAATCAATCTTTTCATCTGCATAATGATTTGCCTTGTTTGAATTCTGAAATCTCTTTTATACTCAAAATCATTATGCAGGTTGATCAAACCCATTGAACATAATGATCCAACACCATCTCCCAACTTTGAGTTCCCTGTATTTGAGGCAGAAGAAGATGATGTTGAAGAGATTCCTGATGAGATTACTTGTCTGCTTGAGCACGAGGAGAAGCTCATTCAGCCACATCTTGAGAATCTGGAAACAGTCAACTTGGGGTCTGAAGACTGCATTCGTGAAGTAAAGATTGGGGCACTCCTTGAAGAGTCTGTGAAGAAGGGGTTGATTGAGTTGCTACGAGAATATGTCGACGTCTTTGCCTGGTCGTATGAAGACATGCCTGGTCTAGATACTGATATTGTGCAACATTTCTTGCCATTAAATCCTGAGTGCGTGCTTGTGAAGCAGAAGCTCAGAAGAGCTCATCCTGATATGGCAGTGAAGATTAAAGAGGAAGTTCAGAAGAAAATTGATGCGGGGTTTCTGGTGACTTCCACATATCCTCAATGGGTGACCAATATTGTGCCTGTGCCTAAGAAAGATGGAAAAGTCTGAATGTGTGTGGATTACCATGATTTGAATAAAGCTAGTCTGAAAGATGATTTTCCTCTACCACACATTGATATGTTGGTAGACAATACATCTAAATTCAATGTCTTCTCATTCATGGACGGATTTTACGGTTACAACCAGATTAAAATGGCACCCGAGGATATGGAGAAGACAACATTCATCACACCTTGGGGAACATTCTGTTATCGAGTGATGCCCTTCGGTTTGAAGAACGCCGGAGCCACATATCAATGAGCTATGACTACCTTGTTTCATGATATGATGCACAAGGAGATTGAGGTGTATGTTGATGATATGATTGCAAAGTCGAAAACGGAAATTGAACATGTATAACACTTGTTGAAGCTTTTCCAGCGTTTGAGAAAGTACAAACTCCGCCTGAATCTGAACAAGTGTACATTTGGAGTCCATTCTGGCAAGTTATTGGGCTTTATTGTCAGTGAAAGAGGTATTGAAGTTGATCCTGCCAAGGTCAAAGCAATACAAGAGATGCCTGCGCCCAAAACTGAGAAGCAAGTCCGAGGTTTTCTTGGCTGCTTGAATTACATTTCGAGATTTATATCCCACATGACTGCCACATGTGCGCCTATATTCAAGCTCCTCCAGAAAGATCAGCGTCATGATTAGACCGAGGATTTCCAAAAGGTCTTTGATAGTATCAAAGAGTATTTGTCGGAGCCTCCGATTCTGTCTCCACCTGTTGAAGGGAGACCCTTGATTATGTACTTGATTGTGCTTGATGACTCCATGGGTTGTGTCCTAGGTCAGTAAGATGAATCAGGGAAGAAAGAATATGCGATATACTACTTGAGTAAGAAGTTCACTGATTGTGAGTCTCGATACTCTATGCTTGAGAAGACATGTTATACTTTGGCTTAGGCTGCTAAGCGCTTACGCCAGTATATGTTGAATCATACGACTTGGTTGATATCCAAAATGGATCCAATCAAGTATATCTTTGAGAAGCCTACTTTAACTGGGAGGATTTCCCGTCGGCAAATGTTGTTATCCGAGTATGATATTGAGTGTCGAGCTCAGAAAGCTATTAAAGGTAGTATCTTGGCTGACCACTTGGCACATCAACCAATTGAGGATTATCAGTTTGTTCAGTACGACTTCCCAGATGAGGAGATTCTGTATTTGAAGATGAAAGATTTTGATGAGCCTACGCTCGATGAAGGGCCAGAGCCTAGTTCCCGATGGGGTATGGTGTTCGATGGTGATGTTAATCAATATGGAAATGGTATTGGGGTAGTGATTATTACTCCTCAAGGCACACATTTTCCTTTTACAGCAAGGCTAACTTTCAAATGCACGAATAATATGGCGGAGTATGAGGCCTGTATTATGGGTTTGGAAGAATGTATTGATCTTAGGATCAAACATCTTGATGTTTATGGTGATTCGACCCTTGTTGTTAATCAGATTAAGGGAGAATGGGAGACGAATCAGCCTGGCCTCATCCCATACAGAGATTATGCGAGGAGGATTTCAACGTTCTTTACTGAGGTTGATTTCCATTATATTCCTCGAGATGAGAATCGGATGGCAGACGCTCTTGCTACGCTTGCTTCAATGATTGTAGTGAAATATTGGAATGAAGTCCCCAATATTACTGTGACGCGCTTGGATAGACCAGCTCATGTGTTTGTAGTTGAAGAAGTGAAAGACGATAAGCCGTGGTATTATGATATCAAGTGCTTTCTCCAAAGTCAGACTTACCCGCCTGGGGAATCTGTTAAAGATAGGAAGACTTTGAGGAGATTATCTAGCAGTTTCTACCTCAATGCTGACGTGCTTTATAAGAGGAACTTTGACATGGTTTTGCTCAGATGCGTGGATAGACACGAAGCAGACCTGTTGATGACTGAAGTCCATGAGGGTTTATTTGGTACTCATTCCAATGGAAATGCCATGGCAAAGAAGATGTTGAGAGCAGGCTACTATTGGCTGACAATGGAGTCTGACTGCTGCAAATATATGAAGAAATGCCACAAGTGTCAGATTTATGCGGATAAGATTCATATTCCCCCGACACTTCTGAATGTTATTTCCTCACTATGGCCTTTCTCCATGTGGGGAATTGACATGATTGGCATGATAGAACCAAAGGCGTCAAACGGTCACCATTTTATTCTCGTAGCTACTGATTACTTCACCAAGTGGTTGAAGTGGCATCATATGCGAATGTGACCAGGCAGGTGGTTGTGAAGTTTATCAAGAACCAACTCATATGCCGCTATGGTGTGCAAGACAAAATCATTACTGATAATGGATCTAACTTGAACAACAAGATGATGAAAGAGCTGTGTAGTGAGTTCAAGATTGCACATCATAACTCTTCTCCCTGTAGACCCAAGATGAATGGGGTTGTTGAAGCTGCTAACAAGAACATCAAGAAGATTATCCAGAAGATGGTTGTTACGTACAAAGATTGGTATGAGATGCTTCCATTTGCCTTGCATGGCTATCGTACATCTGTCCGCACTTCAACAGGGGCAACCCTTTTCTCTCTTGTGTATGGCATGGAGGTTGTGCTTCCCGTGGAGGTTGAGATCCCATCAACGAGAGTCTTGATGGAAGCCAAGTTTACTGAAGTTGAATGGGTTCAAAGTCGTTATGACCAGTTGAACTTAATTGAAGAGAAGAGATTAACTGCCATGTGCCATGGTCAGTTGTATCAGTAAAGGATGAAGAAAGCCTTTGATAAGAAGGTCAAGCCTCGTGTGTTCCGAGAAGGTGAGCTCGTGCTCAAGAAAGTCTTGTCTTTCGCGCCCGATTCCAGGGGCAAGTGGACTCCTAACTATGAAGGTCTATATGTTGTTAAGAGAGCCTTTTCAGGCGGTGCTTTGATACTTACAACTATGGATGGGGAGGATTTTACTCGTCCTGTGAATTCAGATGCAGTCAAGAAATACTTCGCCTAAAAACAAAAACAGAATAGCTCGCTAAGTTGAAAACCCGAAAGGGTGGCTTAGGCAAAAAATGAGCGTCTCGGTGGATTGAAAACCCGAAAGGGCGGCTTGGGCAAAAAATGAGCGTCTTGGTGGATTGAAAACCCGAAAGGGCGGTCCAGGCAAAAGTTAGAGACATAAAAAATGAATATATATCCCGCTAGATTGAGTACCTCACCCTGGGGCAATCTAGGCAAAAATTAGGGATTTGGCAAGTAACTGCATCCTGATAAGACTTTGCTCTACAACCGTGATCTGTCAAAAATTCTCGCTCAGTCATCATCAATTAAAGCTTCAAATACATTGGATTCAGAGTTGGTGGAGAAATGGTTATTATGTTCAATGTAGCCCTTTTTCCAATATATATCACCAATTTCAAATTTGTAAAGATCTATGGAGTCTCGCCATTTGCGGACTACCATTCTATCAAATAAATTTGAGCCTTTATCCAATTCTTGGCACTCTTATTTGTTTCTGTTTAACAAATGTTTGCATGTTTTAATTGAAAAATATCATTGTTTTAAACAAATAAAGTTTTATAAACTATTTTTAAACAAAGTGAACATTCGCAATGACTAAAAGGATACTTGGAATGTCTTCAGTGCTCTCCCAAGGATAGTACGATCTCCAAAAGGTAAGACATTTGTTCATATTTCCGGCATGTTTATATCCTCTTCATCAGCTTTCAAGTGGTCTCCCCAGCGAGCGCAGAAAGAACAAAACATTATCAACTCCCCAGAGAGTCTGGAGTTTTGGCCTCGATCTTTTAGAGATGTGTATACCTCTATATCAGGCACTAGAATTTGTGTTTTATCAATTATATGGTTGTCATCCCTTGTATGGACTAACCTAAAATCCCTTATAAATTGATAAAAGTTGATATGCTATCTATTCACGAGGAAGTTTGTCTTTCCCCAGTACGAGTAGAAGTCCTCGGCGGAGTAAGCATGTGTTCCCGGCACGGCTATCTTTCAGATATCTCCTCAGCAGTAGTTGCCTAGAGTAGTTGGTGAAGGGCTTGAGTCCCTTTTAATCCCCAGCTTAGCACGAGTTGACGAAGGATTCGTTCCCGTTTCCCTCAGCCAGGAAAATTCCTTCAAGAGTACTAGCAAATTATCCCCACTAGGGTTGCTCACAGTTCATCCCCAGTAGGGTTGCTTACAGCAGACTATCCCCCCAGTATGGTCACCTACAGTTCATCTCCAGTGGAGTTGCCTGATCCTAGCTTGACATTTGTATCCCCTTCATGGTTGAAGATTTCTTCCAGTATTGTTGAGGAAGATGTGTTATTTCCTTCCCCAACGGAGCGATGGTTCTCTCTCCCCTTAGCAGAAATGTTTCTCCCGCATTTAGAAGAGAGTGTTTTGATTGATGAGTATCTGTTTGGTGGTTTTTCCCCACAGAGTTTCACATCATTTCCTTGATAAGTTCCCCAGTAGAGTTTCTTCTACAACGGATCTTATTGATATCTCGTCACCTGTTCCCAAGATTTGTTGGAACATCCCCGGCAGTTAGTAGCTGTGACTCTGCATGTTCCCCAGCTGAGACTTAGCTTATCCCCAGCGGTGGTCTATGACTCTTGGTATTTGATGCATCCCCACCATAATTGATTTCTCCTGTGGGTCTGGCCTTTCTCTTTTGAGATGTTATACCGGATGTCTGTCCATTGATTCTCGGACCTGTTTGTGTGGAGTATGTCTGTCTGTCAGCATTAATCATACATGAACCACGCATATACATGCATAATTATAGCATACAGATATTCATGTTGCATTCTTTGCCATATATCTTTTCTTGTTATCTCTTGTTGTTGATGAAATATTTCTTCCCCCAAGCAGATGTTTGTGTCTGATCTCCCCATATAGAGTCAGCCCTATCGGTAGAAAGTGTCTATCTTTCCTTCTATATTCCCCACTGAGTTATGTCCTCGTGGATGATTATTGTTTCAGTTTCCTCCTCAAGTGTGTATTGGGATGGAATTACTCCCCTGAGTTATATCCTCATCGGGTTGAGTCTTGATTCAATTGTGTCTCTCTAGTTTGTTCCTAGATTGACCCCTTTCTTGTTATCCCCTGCAGTTCCCTATGGTTCAGGTGATCAATTGCTCAATAACCAGTAATTGTCCATCTTTTCCTCAGTGTATTTATGTGGCCTTCTACCCAGTAACCGGTAGTTGTAAGTCCTATTTCTGTGGTTTTCTACCCAGTAACCGGTAGATGTAATCCCCTTTTTGTTGGTTATCTTTATCCAATATTCAGTATTGATATTCCTTCGTTTTTTAGTATACCACCCAGTAACTGGTGATATATCTCTTGGATAATTGCTTTTGTCAAGCAATTTATCGCCCACGAGTCATCTTTCATTTACCCTTTGTTTGGTAATGACTGTTTCTCCTTTTGATTGGTCATCATTTTTATACCCAGTATCCGGTATCCCGATGTCCTTTCTTTTCGGTCGATTTATCCTTTATTAACCCAGTAACCGGTTGTGGATAATCTTCCATGCGAGTATGTTATCTACGTTCTGACGGTAATAGATAATATGTCTCATGCGCTCTTCAGTCGAAGTCTTTGTTCTTCCCCAGTCGAGTAAGATTCGTATTTCCTTATGGAATTGAATACCTATCCTGTAAGTCGAGTTTTCTTTTTCAGCCCTCCTTTCGGATGATGAGTGTCTTGGATATATTCCCAATTCACGCTTGGTTGGTCACCTATTATATGCCCAGTAACTGGTATCCCTGGTTTTCCTTCCTTCTGCTCCCTATTATGACTTTTGTGTTCCTTGTGGAGTCAGATTTTCCTGAGTTGAGATGTGCCTTTTAGGTTCTCCTCAGATGTTTCGGATGATTGATATCTCTCACCCTTATACCGGTCTTAGATATTCTTTCTCCCTGAGCATGTTGATTCCCTCACCCAGTAACCGGTGTTTTGATAACATGTCTCTCTTTGAGTTTATTACCCAGTAGCCAAAAATATCTCGTTGTTGCTTCCTCAGCTGAGTCCTTTGTGGACATCCTTGTCTGAGTCCGGATTTTTATTCGAGGTATCCTTTATGGATAGTTTTGCTGTATTGGCATATTCCCCAATACATGCATCTTTGCATCAGCTCGAGTCCTTCCATTTATTTATTTTCATGGAATCCCTTCGTGTCTCCCAGCAAGTTTTCAAGTCGTGACCTGCTCACGCCTTTTTACCCTATTTTCTCCCCAGAGTCTCTGTCACCCTAGTGAGTGTGTTACTCCTATGGATTCTCAGTTTCTCCTGATTTATTTTCCTTTGTGGCAATTATTCACCATGAAGATTTTATTTTGCATGCATACATTTGCATCATGAGGTCTCTTAGGGACCAAAATTCGTCTCTTTGTTATTATTTAAGCTCATTCTACCTCGTCGAGACGAAGATTTTAACCTTCATATCTCCGGCTAGAATGACCTTAAATAGGGGCATCTGTAAGACCCTAATTTTGACCCTAATATCCCTCATGGAATCATATCATTTTCTCTATGCACTGCCTCAAGGATCATAGCATGTGTGGCTCCTTAACCCTTGGGTTGGGACTTGTGTGAGTAGTTTGAAACCACCAAACATGATTGTATTGTATATTATTGCTTTTCTTATTTGTTTACTAACCAAAAGCACAAAAATATGTCACTAACTCTTTTTGCTTTGAAGCTCAAGTGATCATGTGCTCCCATGCTCCTAGGAGGCTCATAAGCTCAATGAAGTGGCTAAATGAAGATGAGAACAAGCATGAAAGTGGTCCACAAAGTTCCTAATAATCATATATGTCTCTGAAGTATCTCAAATTTCCAATTTGATCAAGATAACCCAAAGGGCTTGAGGATTGTTTCCCAAGGAAACCCTAATTCAATTGTGCATTGATTGTGCCTTGCTCATGAAGCAACCTCAACCTATGATCAAATTCAATCAAGGGAAGTTCTTTCATTTATTATTTTATGCATATATGAGCCTATGTGAGTATCCTCAATCATTAATTCATCAAGATTTGAAGTTTGGCCTTGAGAAGTTGACCAGTCAAGTCATCTGACTAAACTGAGGATCACTGAGACACAACTTGTGATGTATTTGGGTCAACTTCCCAAGGACCTAACTTCCTTATTTGTTATGATTTTGATATGAGACCAATTGCATTGGAAATCTTGAGATGTCTACTTCAAATGTTATGTTGTACAAAATTTCATAATCCTAAAATAAACACATGTGATAATACAAAACATTATAGGTCACTTTGGACCAAAGCCATTGAATTTTGAAATTGTCCAACTTCAAGTGCCCATAAATTTCTCATGAAAAGTCCAAATGATTCAAAATTTAAGTCTAAATTTATCATATTGAAAAGATATACAACTTTGATGTTGAAGGTTTTTCTATTTGAGGCTTGCATCATTGAAACAGAAGGGCTTGAAGTTGCTTGGTTTTGGCAAAAAAATTCAAAGGGGACCTAGACATGTTTTGTACCCTAAACTTCACATCCAGTTTTCATAAATTTCCAAACTCCAAATGGATTTTTGTTCAACATTACTTTTGTTCCTTATTCCAACAGATTTCCAACCATTACTCACATGACCATTTTTGAAGAGTTCATTGTTTATGTTCAATTTTGTAATTCACCTCATAACTTGATGTACAAGCCAATGCCAAGCCAGTTGCACGTACAAATCACTTCCATTTGATCTCAGCATGCATTTCCATTCATTCTTGGGCTTTGCACGCGCCTGTACAGGCCCGTGCATGGAAGGTCCAATTTTCATGCACACGAGCATTGCACCACTTTGCCTCCATTCCAGCTATAAATAGAAGTGCTTGCTCATTCAAAAACGAACCTGAAGGAGATCTGAAACGCTGCTGAAGTGAAAACCCAACCCTTACTCAAAGGAATTTCAGTTTTTCAATTTCAATTTCGAGCTTGAATTTCAACATCCTTAGTTGATCTTCAAGTCTTAATTCCTTAGCCTTGCATCATCATTACATCTCCAGATCAAATTTGGATCAAAAGCTTGGAGAGATCGTGTTGTTTAAAGCTGCATTTCAGAGGTATATCACCAAACTATTTTGATCTGGATCTTGCTATACAATGTGAATTGCTTGAGTTTGAACTGTTTTCTGAAGTCCTCAAGACAGAGGCAGGCCAGTGGTGGCCTGTTGATTGTAATTTTAAGTGTCGGGTTTTTGTTATCGTCTCCACAGGGATTGTGAGATATCGCCGCCTTTCGACAGTTGTTTTAATTCTTAGCTTAAGGTAACAATGGTTTTTGGTTTTAGTCACGGTATCTTGCATAAAAGTGTAAGAAAATGCGGTAAAAGATTTGGTTTTAATATTTGAGAAATATTGCCAAAGTTAGGGTTCGACAATCACTTTGCATGCATATGTTCGATCAACAAGACTTATAAACTCCTTTAGATGATAATGTTAGACGGTGTGGCTAGTGATCGAGAGGGGGGGTGAATAGATCACCTCTTTTAAATTTAACGGATTTAAAGTTTTATCAGAGTTTTCAAAGTTGGCGGAAAAATCAGTCCCGAATCGACTTCCGTCTATTCTGAACCGCTACTAGAAAACCGGACACACAAGTTTAATGCTGGATTTTAATGAGAATGACAGAGACAATCCACACCAGAATTTTAACTAATTGGATGCACTTATCATTAAAGTCTATTTCCAATGAATAAAATCTAGCTAACCGTTTTGTCAAACAGTTGGTGTGTGTGTGATCAATGATAGACAGCAATGAAGTTTGCTTAAAAGTTTTCTTGCCACTGCTGTCTTGCAAAAGGAACAATCACAACACACTAACTGGAATTACTAAAACAGTTTTAAAATGTAAAGAGGAATAAGGTAAGAATACGAAACGCAGAGATTTGGTAAGGAAGTTCCCCACGTCGTCCTCGCGTGTGGGTACGTCTCCCTCTCAATTTCAAATGAAATTGAGAACTTTGATTATCAATTATTGCCGAATCCGTTGATACAAGGTTATGATACAAAGACAGAATTCTAAACTCCAAGAACCTCTTCTTGTATGAACCTTCACTTGATCTGAGCACGATCAAGATTTTCCTGCACGAAATTGCAAACAATTCACCGGTTCCACGACCTGCTTGCGAAATCCCCCGATCTCCAAACGCAACACTGCGGCTGAATATGTTCTGCAAACGTGACTCCCAAACCCTCAAGAACACTCCAGTTCTTGAAGGACAAACCAGTAGGTTTTTCCTAGAAACCCCCTTCAATCTTCAACTCAGCTAGATCCTTGATCGTTCCACTGAAAACCACAGCTAGATCCTTGATCGTACCACTGAACGTTATCTCGATGCTTCTTTTTATCCAAAGAACAAGAATGGTTATGTGTAAATGTTCTTGAAGAAAAGTGATTGAGAAGATGAAGAAGATGAAGTCTCTTTTAGGTTTCTATGTGCTCTCAAACAATTGCTCCAACACTGCTTTTTGATCTTGTGTTCAATTGTTTTTCCTCAATGAATTCGTGCCTTTTGCTCCTGTCATAACCTGTCTTATATATGCAACCACAGGAACTGTTATAAAACAAAAACAGCTTTATGCATTGATACATGAGAGTATGCATCGATGCATACTGTAATATAAGTGAGTATTTGGTGAAATGAATTAATCATGTATCGATGCACAATTCGTATGTATTGATGCATGCTCCTTTTTCACTAGCATGTATCGATGCCTAATGCGTATGTATTGATACACAGGCTGTTTCAATTTGTCATGTATCGATGCCTAATGCGTATGCATTGATACACAGTCTGTTTCAATTGATCATGTATCGATGCAGGGATCGTATGGATCGATACATGGAGCCTTTTGCCTTTCATGTATTGATGCATGACTCGTATGCATCGATGCATACTGAACAAAAGAAGTTTTTGTGATATACCACATGCAGTATGTATCGATGCAAAGGCTTATGTGTTGATGCATACTGACATAAAATGGATTTTATGTGTTATTTTAAGAGATGTGTCAATGTAGGTCTTTTATGTAAAGTTATGCAACAATAGAATGGGATAGAAACATAATAAAAACACAAGTGTATCAAGTGATGTAATGCATAACCAACATTTGGATGATGATCACACAATTTGCTATCATTCAAAATTAATTCAAGTAAAGAATTCTCTCACAAACTCCCCCTTTTTGATGATGGCAAATTCTTGGCAGGATGTGTGATACTCCCCCTGAGTTTGTGCATATCTGCATTTTCTCCCCCTTTGTCAACATCAAAAAGAGAGAGAAACAGGTTTATCACGGTAGCATGGTGAAGCAGGTCATGGCAAAAATTGATAAAAAGCTATCATTCACAAAGAAGGAAGCTTCAAGGTAAAGAATCATTCACAAAGAATGACGAATAAGGGTAAAAACAGTAGAGATAAACAGCAATAGAAAAGCATTTTAAAGATACGAACGAGTTTAAGAGTTACATAAGCTAAACCATATATTGTGCAACAAAGTAAAACTTGAGCAATATGAAATGAAATGCAGTGAGATGAAAAGATGGTGGGTTAATTTGGATTGTGGCCACCACAGGACTCCTCATCATGTCTGTCAGGATCTCTGTAGCTTGGCGGAGGCGGAGGAGGAGGCATTGTGTCTGGATTTTGGCCCATGAAGGAGTATTGTCTAAATCGATTCTGAACTTCAATGCTTCTAAAGCTGTCCATAATACCAGGATTTTCACGGCAGTCGTCCATAAAGCCGGACATTTCGTTGTAGAAAACCTGATGCCATTTAACCAAGTCTTGGTGCCAAGCGTGTTGATTCTGATACATCCGTGTATGCTTATCATGCCAGTCACGATGCTCGTTGTGCCATTCAGATTGTTGAACATGCCAGTACCGTGCTTCTTCATGGCGTTCTTTGTTGACAATTTCCATCTGTTGAAGCATATGAGTGATGTCCGCGGTTGGTGTTAAGGATGAAGTACCACCTGAGAATGGAGGGGCTGTAGGTTCAGGTACGTAGTTGGTGGGAGACCACCTTCGTGGCACCCAATCTCCCCAACCAGCATTCGCCTCAGCTTGAGGCACATCTGTTTCAGGCGCATCCTGCATTTCTTCATCAGGCTGTTCTTCAGCAACATGGATTCGTTCCGAAGGCACGTCAAAGTTGTAGATTCTGGTTTTGGATTTTCTTTCAAAAAAGTAGAAGCATTTGTGGTCTTTGTCCCACCGATATCCCATATGCGATAGAGTGGAAGAGTCGAACTCTTGAGCAGCAGATGGAGATAGGAGAGGAACAATAGGAATTGCAACTTTCCAAAACTTAAGAATTTTCATAATTTGAGAAGCATACCCTAGAGCCACATTTTTAGAGCTGTCTCGCACAAAAAATAGACGTTTTACAAAGTAGTTCGCCCAATTTAAGAGAACCTTATTTTGCAGAATGTAGAGAAGATGTATGCTAGGCCTATCCAACCGAGAATGTCCACTGTTTGTAGGACGCAGAATATGTGTGATAATCCAGTGAAGAATACGCGGAGTTTGCTTGATCATACCTGACGTGACGTGTTCATCCTCACTCAACGGTCTATCTATCTTTAGGATAGATGGAGTAAAGTCCTTCATGTCAAATTCGGGATCAAAATGCAGGTCATGCCAGGACTTGACAGTCATCGACGGATGCGGAATTTGAAATACCGTTTCCCAATCAGAGGCTTCAAAGGTATATGTTCTGACACCGATAGAACACCGGAACATATAGCCTCTACCAGTTTGTAAGCCGGCATAAAAGGCCCGGATGAAATCCTCATGATAGTCATCTTTTGTGGACAGAAATGACCCAAGTCTTTGTGCATATAGGAGTTCAACCACCTCATTTAGGTGCAGGTGAATAGCATCTGTTTTATCAAAGATATGGGGTTTCATGACTAACCTGGTCTTGAAGGATTCCTCAAATTCAGCAGCAATAGCAGGATGAAGTAGGTCTAAGGCATTTGAAGGAACATTTGGTGGTTGATGAGAAGTACCGACTGTTTCCTTTCCCTTTCCTTTTCCTTTTGCTCTGGCTGGAATAGTGCGTGGAGGCATGGTGATGTGAGATTTAGGGTTTTAGAGAGAGAGTGAAGATGAGAAAGATTAGGGTTAGCCACTGGTTTTGGGGTTTTTGAGAACAGATGATATGAAGTCTTGAGATAAGATTGGCTGATGTGTCGATGCAAGAGAGAGAAAAAATGCATTTAATTCAAATAGCATCAGTATGTGTCGATGCAAATGGTCATGCATCGATGCCTATTATTCACATTTGGCCTGTGTATCGATACGTGCGATGGATGCATCGATGCATCCTGAACCATTTTTGAAAAAAATTGAAATTCTGAATATATGTATCGATGCATACATGTTTTGTATCGATGCATACTGATGCCAAAGCAGATTTTGATGACTTTTGATGCAGTATGGATATGCATTATGCACTATGTCATGATGATTATGCTCAAGAAAGAATCAGAAGTCAGATTGTTAATGTGCACACAATATAGACAAGGAATATATGCAATCAAATTTTATATCAACTAGAGTAAGAACATTTGTTCTAACATACACAATCACTTAGCAATAAGAAAATTGTAGAAAGGATTGATATTACCTCTGTTGGAGAAATCTTGTGATGGATAATTGACATCTAAAACAGCTCTTATCAACAATGGTGAGGCATAATATAATTAAGAGGTAACATGCTTATGACATCAATTGAGAAAGATCTAAGATCCCTAATTCGCGACGAATGTTGAAGAAAGGTTCCGTTGCCAACGGTTTAGTGAAAATATCAGCAAGCTGATTTTTGGAATCAACGTGCTCAAAGACAACGTCTTCTTTTTCAACATGATCACGAAGGAAATGATGTCTAATCTCTATGTGTTTAGTGCGTGAGTGTAAAACAGGGTTTTTTGTAAGGTTTATGGCACTAGTGTTGTCACATTTTATAGGAATACGTTTGAGTTGAATGTTGAAGTCTTGTAGTTGCTGCTTCAGCCATAAAATCTGAGCGCAACAACTACCGGCTGCAACGTATTCTGCCTCTGCAGTTGACAAAGCCACAGAAACTTGCTTTTTGCTATGCCAACTGACCAAGGAGTTTGAAAACAGGTGACATGTACCACTTGTGCTTTTCCTATCTGATTTGCATCCAGCAAAATCAGAATCGGAGTACCCTACTAAGCTACAATCACTTCCTTTGGAATACCAAAGCCCATATTTAGGTGTTCCGTGAAGATATCTAAATATGCGCTTCACCACTTTTAGGTGTGATTCCTTAGGATTTGATTGATAGCGTGCACACATACAAACACTAAACATGATGTCAGGTCTAGAAGCAGAAAGATACAAGAGAGATCCAATCATACCTCTGAACCTTTTGACATCTACACACTTACCGTGCTCATCCTTATCTAGATTTCCGTTGGTAGGCATTGGGGTGTCGATTGATTTTGAGTCATTCATTCCAAAGCGCTTGAGTAGTTCTCTGCAGTATTTTGTTTGACATACTGTTGTACCCTCATCAAGTTGCTTTATTTGCAGTCCTAAGAAGTAGTTCAGCTCCCCCATTAGACTCATCTCAAATTCACCCTGCATAACCTTAGAAAATTCTTCGACCAAGTGTATGTTAGTTGAACCAAATATGATATCGTCGACATAAACTTGAACTAAAAGAATGTGCTTCCCTTTGTGTTTAATAAAGAGAGTATTGTCCACTTTACCTCTTGAATATCCATGATCAATTAGGAATTTGCTAAGCCTTTCATACCAAACCCGAGGGGCTTGTTTAAGACCATACAAAGCTCGTTTTAATTTGTAAACATGATCTGGATTTTCAGCATTTTCAAAACCAGGAGGTTGTGAAACATATACTTCTTCATTTATGACACCATTAAGAAAGGCACTCTTTACGTCCATTTGGTAAAGCTTAAAATCCTTAGAACATGCATAGGCAAGCAAAAGACGTATAGCTTCAAGGCGAGCAACTGGAGCATAAGTTTCCTCATAGTTTATGCCCTCCTCTTGGTTATACCCTTGTGCTACTAAACGTGCCTTGTTCCTAGTAATCACTCTGTTTTCATCAAGCTTGTTTCTAAAAACCCACTTAGTGCCTATGATATGATGATCTCGCGGACGAGGGACAAGTTCCCAAACGTCATTTCTTTTAAATTGATTAAGCTCTTCTTGCATGGCCATTAGCCAAAATTCATCAATCAAGGCCTCTTTGGCATTCTTAGGTTCTACTTGTGAAACAAACGCGAAGTGAGAACAAAAATTACTTATCTTAGAACGAGTCATTACTCCCTTTGAAATGTCTCCCAAGATGTTGTCAATGGGATGGTCTTTTGAGGATCTCCAAGCTATTGGAAGATCATTCACTTCAGCTGTCTTTTCTTCCTCAATTTCTTCATGACTAGTATCTTCCTCCTTCTCATGGGCAGCTGTTTTGGACTGATCAGTTTCCTCAACAGCTTCCTTGAGTATGTCTTCTGTAGATACACCTGCGTCATCAAAAGAAATACCTTTTCCGACATTTTTCGGATAAGACTCATCAAAAGAAACATGAACAGATTCTTCAACAATAAGTAAACGCTTATTATACACTCTATATGCTTTACTTGACAGTGAGTAGCCAAGAAAGATACCTTCATCCGCTTTTGCATCAAACTTCCCAATGTTTTCCTTACCGTTATTCAAAACAAAACATTTACAACCGAATACGTGAAGATGTGACAAGTTTGGTTTTCTTCCTTTCAAAAGTTCATAAGGAGTTTTATTTAAAATAGGGCGAATTAAGATTCTGTTTAGAACATAACAGGCTGTGCTGACAGCATCAGCCCAAAAGTATTTTGGTAATCCACCCTCATTAAGCATTGTTCTTGCCAACTCCTCTAAAACACGATTTTTACGCTCCACAACACCATTTTGTTGTGGAGTGCGAGGGGCTGAAAAGTTATGCTCAATACCATACTTGTCACAAAACTTCTCAAAGTGATAGTTTTGAAACTCACCATCATGATCGCTACGAATTGTAACTATTTTGGAATTCATTTTGTTTTGGGACAGATTTGCAAAATTTTTAAAAGCAGAAAAAGTTTCATCTTTGCTATGAAGGAATATAGTCCAAGTGAATCTAGAGTAGTCATCAACTATTACAAAGCCATAGTAATTTCCACCTAGGCTCTTTGTCCTAGAAGGTCCAAAGAGGTCCATATGGAGAAGCTCAAGGGGTCGTGAAGTTGAAATTACATTTTTAGATTTAAAAGACACCCTCGTTTGCTTTCCCATTTGGCACGCGTCACATAGGTGGTCTTTTGAAAATTTTATTTTTGGTAGACCGACTACTAGATCCTTAGATACAACCTTATTTAGCAAATCGAAGTTAACATGCGCTAAACGTCTATGCCAAAGCCAAGAATCATCATTCAAGGTGACTAGACATTTAGTACTTGTTAGAGGTACATCAAACAGGTCAAGCATATAGATATTGTTTACTCTTACACCCTTAAACACAATGTTTTGTTCAGCATGTTCAATTATGCAGCAAGTTTTTGTAAACGAAACTTTATAGCCCATGTCGCATAGTTGACTTATACTTAACAAATTGTGTTTAAGTCCCTCTATTAGATGGACATTTGAAATAGTAGTGGTGGAGGGATTACCTACACTACCTTTGCCGAGTATAGCTCCTTTGTTGTTGTCTCCATAAGTGACATATCCCTTCTTCTTTGCCTTGAAGTCTATAAAGAGCGATATGTCACCGGTCATGTGCCTCGAGCAGCCGCTGTCAAGAAACCATCTTCTGTCTGCGGAGGCAAGGCACTCATCCTACAACATCAAAAGAGAGAAGTTGGTACCCAATTTTCATTGGGTCCAAGTGGGTAAGTGCTAACATGGTTGCCTTTTGGCTTCCATTGATAAATGCCTTTAGGGACAAGAAATCTCCTAAACTTGCATTTCTCAATGGTATGGCCAGCATGACAACAATAATGGCATAAACCATGATGATGTGTTTGTTGTTTCTTGTTCATTGAATCCTTTAGAATAAAAGAGTATTTTGCATATGGAGGATTTAATGACTTCTTAAACAACCTAGAGTCAACGGCATAAGTAACTATAGGTTGTAGCGCCTTCTTCAATTTGACCTTAAGAGTGTTTACCTCTTTTTGCCAAATATAACAAGCGTCACAATACTTAACTCTACTACATCCATCAATGTCAATAGTTTTTGAATTTTCTGCAATACTAGCTTTCAAGGCTTCTAAATCAATTTCAGCTTTGTTTACTTTACCTTCCAAAAATGAGAAAATATGTTTGTCGGAAGATAGTCTTTTAAAAGCATCTACAGCTTCGTTATGCAGTTTTTCAAAGGCTATTTTTAGTTCCGAAAAAGACATAGAGGAGAAATTATTGTAATAGTCTTGTTTTACCTTTTTGTCATTGTTTTTCTTCTTGTGGTAGGACAGATTTTTTGTGTGAGCCATAAGGCACAGATTTGCAGCTTCATCACCATCACTTGAGCTTTGTGTGCTTGATGAATCACTATCACTTTCCCATGCAATATATGCTCTTCTTTGTTTGCTGTACCCTTTTGGTGAATCTTTTCTTTGATCCTTATACTTCATAGGGCAGTCCGTTTTATAATGTCCAGATTTACCACAGTTAAAACAGGATCCTCTGCCTCTACTCTTCTTGTTCTCTTCTTGTTTCGAATTTATAGATTGTCTTCGAAACTTCATGAGATTTTTGTCGGAATGCTTGACTCCATTCTTTCGAATGAATCTATTATATCTCCTTACAAACAGTCCCATTTCCTCATCATCCGAGTCTTTGTCACTACTTGAATCATTGTCGCTTTGCTCTTTTCGTGAGGACTTAGAGCTGGAGGCCACAAGAGCTATTGGCTTCTTCTCTCCCTCTTTGTCTCTTTTCTTCTCCTTTTCCTTCTTACTTTTATTCTCATATTTTTCAAGACTTTCCAATGCTTGCTGATGTTCTTCCAGCTTTCCAAACAGAGTTGTAATCGTAAGTCTTGTAAGATCGTTGGCTTCCTTAATTGCTGTTACTTTAGGTTGCCACTCCCTGCTAAGACACCTGAGAATTTTATTAGTAGCAATTTCATTGGAAATAGGTTTTCCAAGCGCATTCAATCGGTTAGTTAGGTGAGTGAATCTCTTTTGCATGTCGGAGATAGATTCTCCTTGTTTCATGCGAAAGAGCTCAAATTCTTGATTGAGTGTGTTAATGCGGGACTGTTTTACTTCAGTAGTACCCTCATGGTCCACTTCTAAAGCATCCCACATTTCTTTAGCTGTCGTGCAATGAGATACTCGATAATACTCATCAACACCAAGTGCTGAAATTAGCATATTTCGAGCTTTCCAATCACACGACCACTTTTTCTCATCTTTCTCATTCCAATCATCCTCTGGTTTAGGTACTATGGCGCCAGCCGCATTTGTCATAGTAATTTGAAACGGACCGTTTTCAATGGCAGCCCATACTAGCCTATCCACAGAATTTATATGAACTCGCATGCAGTCTTTCCAGTAGCCGTAATTTTCACCGTTGAAAATAGGCGCTCTATTATACGCCCCCTTTGGTTCAGAATCCATACTGTTACAGGCAGCCACAGAGCACCAGCGAACCGGCGCTCTGATACCACTTGTTAGACGGTGTGGCTAGTGATCGAGAGGGGGGGGGGGGTGAATAGATCACCTCTTTTAAATTTAACGGATTTAAAGTTTTATCAGAGTTTTCAAAGTTGGCGGAAAAATCAGTCCCGAATCGACTTCCGTCTATTCTGAACCGCTACTAGAAAACCGGACACACAAGTTTAATGCTGGATTTTAATGAGAATGACAGAGACAATCCACACCAGAATTTTAACTAATTGGATGCACTTATCATTAAAGTCTATTTCCAATGAATAAAATCTAGCTAACCGTTTTGTCAAACAGTTGGTGTGTGTGTGATCAATGATAGACAACAATGAAGTTTGCTTAAAAGTTTTCTTGCCACTGCTGTCTTGCAAAAGGAACAATCACAACACACTAACTGGAATTACTAAAACAGTTTTAAAACGTAAAGAGGAATAAGGTAAGAATACGAAACGCAGAGATTTGGTAAGGAAGTTCCCCACGTCGTCCTCGCGTGTGGGTACGTCTCCCTCTCAATTTCAAATGAAATTGAGAACTTTGATTATCAATTATTGCCGAATCCGTTGATACAAGGTTATGATACAAAGACAGAATTCTAAACTCCAAGAACCTCTTCTTGTATGAACCTTCACTTGATCTGAGCACGATCAAGATTTTCCTGCACGAAATTGCAAACAATTCACCGGTTCCACGACCTGCTTGCGAAATCCCCCGATCTCCAAACGCAACGCTGCGGCTGAATATGTTCTGCAAACGTGACTCCCAAACCCTCAAGAACACTCCAGTTCTTGAAGGACAAACCAGTAGGTTTTTCCTAGAAACCCCCTTCAATCTTCAACTCAGCTAGATCCTTGATCGTTCCACTGAAAACCACAGCTAGATCCTTGATCGTACCACTGAACGTTATCTCGATGCTTCTTTTTATCCAAAGAACAAGAATGGTTATGTGTAAATGTTCTTGAAGAAAAGTGATTGAGAAGATGAAGAAGATGAAGTCTCTTTCAGGTTTCTATGTGCTCTTAAACAATTGCTCCAACACTGCTTTTTGATCTTGTGTTCAATTGTTTTTCCTCAATGAATTCGTGCCTTTTGCTCCTGTCATAACCTGTCTTATATATGCAACCACAGGAACTGTTATAAAACAAAAACAGCTTTATGCATTGATACATGAGAGTATGCATCGATGCATACTGTAATATAAGTGAGTATTTGGTGAAATGAATTAATCATGTATCGATGCACAATTCGTATGTATTGATGCATGCTCCTTTTTCACTAGCATGTATCGATGCCTAATGCGTATGTATTGATACACAGGCTGTTTCAATTTGTCATGTATCGATGCCTAATGCGTATGCATTGATACACAGTCTGTTTCAATTGATCATGTATCGATGCAGGGATCGTATGGATCGATACATGGAGCCTTTTGCCTTTCATGTATTGATGCATGACTCGTATGCATCGATGCATACTGAACAAAAGAAGTTTTTGTGATATACCACATGCAATATGTATCGATGCAAAGGCTTATGTGTTGATGCATACTGACATAAAATGGATTTTATGTGTTATTTTAAGAGATGTGCCAATGTAGGTCTTTTATGTAAAGTTATGCAACAATAGAATGGGATAGAAACACAATAAAAACACAAGTGTATCAAGTGATGTAATGCACAACCAACATTTGGATGATGATCACACAATTTGCTATCATTCAAAATTAATTCAAGTAAAGAATTCTCTCACAGATAAACTATTTCACAAAGTCCTCCCAATGTGTTTATCTCTAACACACATTGTGGGTTTTCCCATTTTGATCCATTGTTTATCTCTAACACAATCTATCAAAATGACAACTTTTTGGTTCAACTTTATGGTGAACAAAATCATTCATTACTATCTCTAGCTAACAAACAAGATTGGATGAAAATCTAGGTAAAGAGTTGGTAAACATCTCTCGATCATAAACCAACACAAAGAGTTATCGATAAAACAAAGTTTTCACCATATATTCATCATTAAAGAGTTTACAAATGAAGATCATCCCATTTACATACAAAGCTAATGATTATCTACATCTAACCTTGACAAAATGAAGAACTTAGCTACTCATTTTCATGGTAGCTTGGTCAACAAGTTTCGGAAGAAGGTTGATCAACATCCGAGTCGAATAATCAATATTGGATGGGAATCCACCTTCTTTTTGTGAAAGATTGTTAAGAGATGAAGAGAAATGATAAAATGGGTTTTTAGGTCACAAAATGATCCAAAAAGCAATGCAGGAAAATATCTAGGAAAATCTAAGTTTTTGTCCAAAAAGTAGCCCTTGCTACTTATAGTACTATGGTCTGAGCTGTCATGCTCGCTAGGCGAGCATAATGTCTCGCCTAGCGAGCCCCCAAATGAGGCACCAAAGGCACCTGCGCCCAGAAATATCTAACTTCAGACATCACATGTTCGCTAGGCGAACAAAACCTTCGCTAGGCGAAGCCCACGCTTCAACCTTCGCTCCAGCGAGCTTAGGAGGTTTTGCTACTGGAATTGCTCGCTGGGAGCTCGCTAATGGCTCGCCTAGCGAGTGAGTGCTGGCTGCTCTTTTGACCAAGTCTGGACGTGTTCGCTACCACCTTCGCTGGTGCTCGCCTAGCGAGAACTTCGCCACAGCACTCGTCTAGCGAGCAAGCTGACGAATGCATTCTTTTTCTTGGTCCCTTGCCATTTTCTTGTGCCTTCATTTTCTATTATTTCATGCATAATTCCTGCACAATAACGCACAAATCAAAGGTACCAAGATCGTTTAACATTGTATTGCGATTCATCTAAAACAAAGGCGGTTTTGAACGCTTTAGTAACAAAAAGGAGTGAAAATGCCCACATTTGATAGCTCAAATAAGCACTTTTGGGCATCTAACAACTCTCCCCAACTAGATTCTTGCTTGTCCTCAAGCAAAGTATGCCTCTTGAAGGACAAGAGGATTTGCTTTAAGAAAAAGGTTTCTTCGAAGTCAGATAAAACGGGTCAAACACAAGAAAATCAACCAGGCATAAGTCCCAATGGTTAGAATAACATAATGCACAAGAACTAAAACTTAATAGCAATGCGAAATATGTATCTATCCACAACAATATTATCTTGAATGAATCACCTTATCTCTCCTCTTCGAATAAGGATTGAAGAAATTACGCGTTTGCAACCGCGGGAATAATCTCACTCTCCAACAAACAATGAAGAAATCAATTCAATTCATACAATGTCTAACAATTATATATAGTAATGTGGAAGCACTAAGATCACTAAGGACTTTTCGGTTGAAGCTTGGTTAGGTTAACAAACAAGGGTCATTTCTAAGGCCATTGAAAATGAAATTGCCAATGCAAAAGAGACATTCACTGTACATTATTCACACATCTCAACTTCGTTCCATTTGTTTCTCATTTGAAACCTTCACAACTCTTATTTCACAACTCAATTTTTGTTTTTCACTATTTTTCTTCCAAGCAAGCATTCATTTTCATTTTCTCTATTTTTTCTTTTCTTTCACATCATATTTACAAAACAGATGTTTCTCTTTTCTATATTTTATATTTTTTTTTCAATGCTTACTCGGTTTTTCAAGAGTTGTGGCACTTACCGATTCTCATTTTCGTTCTCCCCAACTTATTTCTTTTACTCACCCTAAGTGAATGCTCTTGACTTTTACGGCAAAAGAACAATTATCAAAATTTTCCGGGTTTCAAGAAAAAAGATTTTTGACATCTCGCTTTATTTCAAGCCGAGATTCAATTGTTTAAGCTCGAAGGGGTTAACGAATACTCTCTCTGCTCACGGGTAAGTTGTATTTGGAACTGGTTGTGCTCGATAGAAAACAAGCGCCTTGATCATTTCTAATTGCTTCCACACATTCACAATAATAAAAGACCAAGCATGAATCAAATGAATCAACAAAGTTTATTAGAATCCAGCATTTAAGTGTACAATGGAGGTTTCCTCACAATTTGTGGTTCTAAGTCCTAAGTGAATCATTCTTTCAATTATGTTGCAAAAAGAACAATATTCAATTACAAAAAAGAGTAAAGTTCTTAATGCATTCTAAAATTCTAACCGAAGGTAACCATGTACCTTAGCATTATTCGCCTGTTATTTTTATCATTGCCATCCAAGTTCGGATGCACCTTCATTGGATATTTCTTTGAGGAGCAACCAATCTAGAAGGTTTGACACTCACAACCAAAATTTTATTAAACAAAAGAAATTTGAACCAAACACACAAATTAAAAACATAAACAATAACTATTACTTAAAAAATTTAAAATGTGCATGGGGGACAAAACACCCCAAAAGTACATAACCAAAATCAAAATACAACAAATCTGAAAAGTACAATAAAATAAAACAAACTTAGCCCACAAAGGACTCAAAACCCTCATCACTACCGGCTTCAGAACCGGTAGCATCATCATCATCATCGTCATCATCACCATCATCCTCAGCACCACCTGAAACACCAGTACCAGATGCACCGGCACCCGCCCCCTCTCCAAACATAGGCCTGTCCACAGGCTAGCCAGCGTTCTGCAGAAACTGCTCACGCGTCATCATCGAGTGATCACCGGAGGGGTCACGTGCCTGCAACTGCAACAGCTGTATAGAATCGTGCATGTCAACCATGGCACGCTGAGTTGTCGCCATCCAATCCCAATTGTAGTTGCAGACAGCCTGCTGGAAAGGATCGGATCCATGAGCAAAAGTACCAGGACCATCAGAAGTCCCGGTATTACTAGCAGCTGCACCACTTCTTAAGTTCTTAGGCTTGCAAAACTTGGCCACATATCTATCATTGATGGCCGGCGGGATCCTTACTTGACTCCGGGAGGGTAGCTTCACCTTCGCATGTTGGCACAAAGCCATTATTAGACATGGGAAAGCAAGGGGGCAGTTAACTCGTGCCCCCGACTTTAGCCCGCTCTCGACCACGGACTTCATCTCTAAAGCAATTACCCTCGCCACATCAATTTGAATATTCGTGAAGATGCAGTGAACCAGATGTGCCACTGGGATCGGCATGGTAGAGGTGTGAGACTTGGGTTTTATATTTGTGAGAACCAACATGAGTATCAGCTGAGCCATGGGAATCATGTCCTCCCTATGGTATCTCATCGGAACCCCAGATGGGTTCAACTCAACTGATTTCCCTTCAAATAGTAGGGCATCAGAAATGGAGTCGGTGTCTCGGTGAAGCCTTAAATCCTGATGGTATGCGTCTCTCTCATTTTCCCCCAGGTGGAGCGGTTCACCTAGAACACGGTTGATTGTATCCCGATCGAATGCAACCTGACATCCAGACACTCGTGTTGTCCATGTGAAGGGCTCGTCGTCGTTAGGCAGTGCGTTCGCGTAGAACTCACGCACTGTTTCGATGTCATAGTGTTCAAGCGGAGATATCAACCGGTCCCACTTCTTACTATGAATCAACCCGGCAAATGTACGGTAGGTGCCTTCTGGGTTGATTATGAACCTTTTCTCCGGCAAAATCTTTCTCTTTTCCAAAGCCACATATCTAGCTGCTTGCTTAGGCCCGACGAATTTGTCGGTGTCGAATTGTATGGGCACAGTACGGGAAGTGCTCCCGACCTTTCTCTTTTTAGGCGCGCTTGATCTGGATGCCATCTGCAAAGACATAGAGAGGAAACAACACAAACACAAAACAGATTAGAAAGCAAAACAGAATATCCAATTACTGTCATGTTCGCCACTGATTCGCCTAGCGAGATGCTAGCGAATCTTGCGGGTTTTGGGTTCTGCCTTGTTAACACTGAAATTTTATAAAAACCCAAGGTCTCATGGTATCTATTTCAGAACAAAATGAGTTATCATAAAAGGCATCGTTCTAAGGTACATGCAAATCTACACCCACATGCAAAACCTAATGTACCCATTCCCCCAAATTCACCCTAAATGACATATACATAAGAAATTTACAAAGTTAAAACATAAAGAAATGGAATTAGGGCAAACCTTAGTGAAAGAGATTGATTGAATTTGAAGTGCACAATGAGGTTTGCAATGCAATGTAACCGTTTAGGGTTTGAGTGAGATGAAAAGTGAGAGAGTGTTTGTGAGTGCTAATTCAGACTACACCACTAAAAAGAAAAATGGTATTTGGGGCCCAAAATAGTGGCCTGCTGAAACTTAAATTGGTTTTGTCACGCAGCGCTCGCTACTGCGTCGTCTAGCGAGCAGCTAGCGAAGCTTCGCTACTGCCTTTGCCTAGCGAGCATGACAGTATTTTGCTTTTCAAAACAGAATGCAATGCACAATTCAGCAAGTTTCTTCAAGTTGAACACCAATAACCACCAACAAAAAAAACTGTAAATACTTACAATGTTGGGGTGCCTCCCAACAAGCACTTGCTTAACGTCGGATAAGCTCGACGGTTCGATGCTCACTGAGGAGCATCCAAGGGAATTGTGCAGCTTCCGCGATCCACTTTATTGTTTGAGCTTCCGGGATCCATTTTGTTGAGAAACTTCCTCAAGGGCTTTGTTGTCTTCAAGAGGTTCTTGATGAACCTTCGATAAAATTTGATACCACCCTTTTTCGGAACTATTTGCACAACGCTCACCCATTCACCATCGGCGATAGAACAATTCATCCCAGCCTCTACTAGTTTGACAACATCCTTCTTTCTCAGCACCCGCATCAATTGATTCTCCTCCTTTGTGGACAAAGTGCTGCTAATGATTACCGGTTTGGTACAGTTATCACTCAGGAACACATACTTCAAATTTGGCTCTAGTTTTGGCTCCTCCACTTTCTTTGTCATATCCAAGCCTTCCCTTGTTTCTTCATGATAGATAAGTTCTCCATAAGCCTCTAATTCATGCAACAATGCTTCCATCTCTTTTCCTTTATTTTTGGTCGAAACTTTGTAGACTCCGATAAGAGATCTTTCGGAAGGATTAGAAACATGAACCTGGTTTGCGACCTCCACTAGCTTCTCCTTGGTGGCATCGATTCGGAAAGAATCATGCTTCTCATTAAGATGCTTTTTGGCTTCAAAAATATGGAAGGCTACCTCTTCATTTTGGACCCTTACTTTCATCAAACCGTTGTCAACGTCAATCATCATGCGTTCGGTTTTCATGAATGGTCGGCCGAGAATAAGTGGAGCATCATCGTCCTCTTCCATATCAATAACAATGAAATCAACCGGGAAGAAGAATTTATCAACTTTGACTAACATGTCTTGAGCCACTCCATATGGTGCAGTGGTAGACTTATCAGCTAGTTGTAAAGTCATCTTAGCAGGTTTGATATCAACATTTCCCAATCTTTTGACAACGGATAGGGGAATTAAATTGATGCTAGATCCCAAGTCAATCAAGCCATTACCCGTGTAGGTGTCTCTGATGGTTACCGGTAAAGCGACTCGTCCCGGATCGGATTCCTTCCTTGGGAGAGTTTTTTGAATGATGGCACTACATCGTGCATCAAGCAAGATTGTCTCTGGTTCCGTGTACCTCCGCTTTTTAGTAAGTATGTCTTTCATGAATTTTGCATACTTAGGCATTTGCTCCAATGCTTCGGCAAACGGAATGTTCACTTTCAATTGTTTGAAAATATCCATGAACCGGGCGTAATGCCGTTCATTCTCCCTCTTAGATAGAGCATGTGGGTACGGAAGTTTTTGGATTGGAGTAGCGCTCACTACCTCCTTTCCTTTAGCAACTCTAGAACTCCCCCATCTAGGCTTTTTCACTGGCTCCACCTTCACTTCATCACTATCGTTTTTCTCAATTTCCACACTTTCTTTATTTTCGACTTCACCGTTCTTTTCATCCTTTTCAACTTCTTCATCACTCCACTCCCCAACTTCACCGTCAATTCTATCCTCTATTAATTTCTCCTCATCATTTTTCTCAACCTCTCTTTTTTCACTCTCATCTCTTTTCTTACTCTCACTAATCAACTCCCTTCCACTTCTCGTCGTTATCGCCTTACAATGTTCCTTAGGATTTGTTTGCGTGTTCGCCGAAAAAGAAGGTCCGGGTTGTTGTTCTGCTAGTTGCTTAGCAAGTTGACCGACTTGAGTCTCGAGATTTTTGATTGCCGGTCATTACTCTTTTGATTAGCCATTGACATTTGCATAAATTGAGTCAATGTCTCTTCTAACTTTGAAGCAACGACCGACGGTTGAGGTTGGTAAGGATTTTGGGGAGGGTTTTGACGGTTAGAAGCACCACCCCCATAACCTTGGTTATGGTTATAGTTACTCCTTGGTTGGAACCCTTGATTCCCTTGAAAGTGTTATTGTGGATTTTGAGTATATTGTTGGTTTTGAGGATGTTGTTGATACGGTTGTTGTTGTTGTTGCCTCGGTTGGTAGTCTCGTTGGTTCGCCATGTAATTCACTTCTTTGAACCCGGGAGGTGGACAAAATTCGGTGTCATGCTCACCCTTGCAAAGCTCACAACAAGCTATTTGTTTAGCTCTAGAAGGCTCTTTCAACTCTTTTATTTGTTGAGTTAAGAGTTCGACTTGTTGTGAAATGAGTTTGTTTTGGGCAAGAATAGCATCGTTCATCCCAAGTTCAAGCACTCCCGGTTTCTTCAAAGAGTTGCCTCTACTTTGACTTTGGAGGTCATTTAGAGCCATTCGATTAATGATATCAGTAGCTTCATCAGCACTTTTAGACAACAAAGAACCACCCGAGGTAGCATCCAATAAAGTCTTGCAATTCGGTTGGAGGCCATTCTTGAAAATATGGATTTGAGTCAATTCGTCAAATCCATGCCCTTTGCACTTCCGAAGCATGGATTTGAATCTTTCCCACGCCTCATTCAATGATTTGTTGGTCCCTTGTGAAAACACGGAGATTGCCGTTTTGGATTCCATGAAACGGTTGTGGGAGAAAAATCTTTCAATGAACTTCTCTTCCAACATGTTCCAATCCGTCATGACTGCAGGTGTTTGATCCAAGTACCAATCTTTTGCTTTGCCGAGCAAAGCGTGGGGAAATAATCTTTTGAACAATGGTAGCTCTTGAGCTTGATCAACTCCGGCCGCCAATGCTATCTCATAAAATTTGGTGAGAAAAGCAATGGGGTCTTCATGGTCCATTTCGGTGAATGGTCTTCCATATAGTAGGTTAAGAGTTCCCGTTTTCATCTCGGCTTGCCTTCCCGTGTGGTTGGCAAACTGAGCAGTATTCCTTGGACTGTTGACACATGGTGTGGAAATGGGCGGTGGTTGATCCATGATAGGTGTGAAAGGTGGTGGATGTGTTGTAGAAGAACTTTCTCCTTGCTCTTGTCGTTGTCTAGCTTGTTGCCTCCTTCGTCTCGTTCTGCTATTCAGTCTCCTGGAGGTTCTTTCGATCTCAGGATCAAAAAGAAGTTCGTCCTCAGGAACCTGCCCTCGCATAAAACGAAAGCTGCACACTAAACCAAACAAATTACAAGCACAAGTCAAAAATTTAAAAATTAAGCAACTATTGCGATGCTCGCAATATCAATTCACAATCCCCGGCAACGGCGCCATTTTGTTGATTGTAATTTTAAGTGTCGGGTTTTTGTTATCGTCTCCACAGGGATTGTGAGATATCGCCGCCTTTCGACAGTTGTTTTAATTCTTAGCTTAAGGTAACAATGGTTTTTGGTTTTAGTCACGGTATCTTGCATAAAAGTGTAAGAAAATGCGATAAAAGATTTGGTTTTAATATTTGAGAAATATTGCCAAAGTTAGGGTTCGACAATCACTTTGCATGCATATGTTCGACCAACAAGACTTATAAACTCCTTTAGATGATAAACTATTTCACAAAGTCCTCCCAATGTGTTTATCTCTAACACACATTGTGGGTTTTCCCATTTTGATCCATTGTTTATCTCTAACACAATCTATCAAAATGACAACTTTTTGGTTCAACTTTATGGTGAACAAAATCATTCATTACTATCTCTAGCTAACAAACAAGATTGGATGAAAACCTAGGTAAAGAGTTGGTAAACATCTCTCGATCATAAACCAACACAAAGAGTTATCGATAAAACAAAGTTTTCACCATATATTCATCATTAAAGAGTTTACAAATGAAGATCATCCCATTTACATACAAAGCTAATGATTATCTACATCTAACCTTGACAAAATGAAGAACTTAGCTACTCATTTTCATGGTAGCTTGGTCAACAAGTTTCGGAAGAAGGTTGATCAACATCCGAGTCGAATAATCAATATTGGATGGGAATCCACCTTCTTTTTGTGAAAGATTGTTAAGAGATGAAGAGAAATGATAAAATGGGTTTTTAGGTCACAAAATGATCCAAAAAGCAATGCAGGAAAATATCTAGGAAAATCTAAGTTTTTGTCCAAAAAGTAGCCCTTGCTACTTATAGTACTATGGTCTGAGCTGTCATGCTCGCTAGGCGAGCATAATGTCTCGCCTAGCGAGCCCCCAAATGAGGCACCAAAGGCACCTGCGCCCAGAAATATCTAACTTCAGACATCACATGTTCGCTAGGCGAACAAAACCTTCGCTAGGCGAAGCCCACGCTTCAACCTTCGCTCCAGCGAGCTTAGGAGGTTTTGCTACTGGAATTGCTCGCTGGGAGCTCGCTAATGGCTCGCCTAGCGAGTGAGTGCTGGCTGCTCTTTTGACCAAGTCTGGACGTGTTCGCTACCACCTTCGCTGGTGCTCGCCTAGCGAGAACTTCGCCACAGCACTCGTCTAGCGAGCAAGCTGATGAATGCATTCTTTTTCTTGGTCCCTTGCCATTTTCTTGTGCCTTCATTTTCTATTATTTCATGCCTAATTCCTGGACAATAACGCACAAATCAAAGGTACCAAGATCGTTTAACATTGTATTGCGATTCATCTAAAACAAAGGCGGTTTCGAACGCTTTAGCAACAAAAAGGAGTGAAAAATGCCCACATTTGATAGCTCAAATAAGCACTTTTGGGCATCTAACATGGCCTTAATTTCATGAATCGTGCCATTTCAGTTTGTATACCATAAACTTCTAGCTCATGTTTCTCCTTAAATAGAACCATTGAGGAAGATCCAAGGTTACAGGGGTGATATACATCACCCCAGCTTCATTTTGATAACCTACTTTTTTGTTTTCATTAACTTTTGAATCCCTGCGCTTGGTGGCCGGAAACAGTTAGCTGGCAGGAGAAGATGGTGGTTTCCACCACCAATCCCACGTGGGAGCTTCCAAGCCATTGGATCTGGAGGAAACGTTATAATCTCAGTCTTTGATCTTGTTGACTCATTTTAATTACAAGAGTAGCGCACTTGACTTGAGTGCATGGTGTGACCGCGCCTCTGAGCTGTGTGATAATGCCACGTCAATCAATGAGACAAATCCAATGGCAGCACATTTTTGCTATTTTCCTATTTTCTGATTAATTCCATTTAATTCTTTTTATTTTCAAAAATTCATAAATATTTTATTTGAAGTCACAAAAATATGAGACCAATGCCAAAATATTTCTTGAAAAATCTAGTTTCATATTTTGATTTTTTATTATTTTTATGACTTCATTTAATATTTTTTGTGAATTATTTGGTTTTTGATGATTTTTAATTCATTTTAAATACTTTTTTATATCTGAAAAATCCAAAAATATTTTCTTAACACATATGGATCATGATAAGTCAATGAAAAATAGTCTCATCAATTTCTTAATTGATTTGAGATTTATTTGAGATTTTAATTCATATTGTGTTATTTTTATTGATTTTATTTGTTCTAAAATAGTTTCTGATTTCAAAAATTGTTGAAAATTTTTGTCAAACCTTGTTTGACCATGTTAGACCTATGAGAATTTAATTGGACTTGTTTAAGTTGATTTGAATTTAATTTGAGGTTTGACCATATTTTGTTCATTTTATTTTATATTTTATTTTGATTCAAAAAAAATACCAAAAATATGTGTGACTTGTTGACTTCTAATCTTCATTTCTCTTCTGTTTAGCATTGGTTGATGAAGATTTGATTCACTTTTGACCAATTATATTTGACATTTGAATTCTCCTTTTATTCATTTCATCTTCATCTCACTTTTTTTTGGTCAATGAGTTAATGTCTTATGGTTGGTCTTGATATATGAGAGGTTTAACCTTCTTTGATCCAAATCAAACTCAAATTGATTCATGATCAAGTGGGTTGCTTTGTGTCCAAGATAGGTTGCTTCTTAGTCAAGCAAAAAACCTAAAGTCCATACAAGGCCTTTCCTCTTTTCTTTTGGCATGGTAAGTTGTAGGAGCTTGGCTTACTAGTCATGATCTCTAACTTGTGTTTATTTGCCTATAGTTTTATTGACCGGCCTCAGATAGGTGTGACTACTACATTAGTCCACTTACGATTTCTTAACATAGTGCTAAATTGTCTTATGACCAACTAACATAACTACTAACTACTAACTTTAATTTGAACATTTAATTTCTTGCAAGTTACTTTAATGCAGTTTACTTTCTTGCTCATTTATTCATATTGCTTTTCCCTTTGCTCACTTGAGCACATATTTTATGTTTATGTCATTTTCCTTTTGCTCATTTGAGCTCATTATTGTATATAAATATATTGTTGCTTTGTGGTTGTTTGTCTTTGTTTGTGTGACCCAATGCAAAAAGGAGAAAGGACTTAGAATCAGGATTTACCTATGCTTAAAGGAGTTCAAGAGCAACTAGGCCTCATGCCTTTAGAATGCTAAATTTGGTGAAGAGCAACTAGGCCTCATGCCTTTAGAATGCTAAATTTAAAAGTTGACTTCAAAGGACTTCCTTTCCCAACCTCATTCTTTGTCTATTTCTCTTATTATGTTGTGAACTTTTTGATGTTTGCTCTTGTGTGATAGGGATTCCATATTGAGATAGTAAGAAGGACCATTTTCATGAGTAGCCAAGTTATGAGAGACAAGCCAAATGGAGATCCTAGGAGCTTGAATGTATATTTGTTTTGATTGCTTGTTGCTTGCTAAGTACAAAGGAAAGGAGCATCTTGAATCATCTCTGTGATCTCAAGAAAAGGAACTCCAAGGGTCTTATCTCTTCTCTTATCTTTGTATGCTTTAGGACTAGCCCTTCTCTTCTTCTCCTCACTCTAACCCAAGCCAAACTCTTTTTGTGCAAACTTTGACATTGTTTTCAAATTAGAAACCTAGGCCTTATGCCTTTGACTTTTTTTCAAAATCTTTTCATTAATACTCATTGTGAATGAACCTTAATTCCACTTTGACTTCACTTTGTAAATACACTTAACTTGTAAATGCAACTCACTTCAAGTTGTTTTTGTGGTTCCAATGGCCACCTTTGTTAAAACCTTTTCATAAACATTAGTCATAGGTTTGAATCATCATAGTGGTTGATGTAAACCTCACCTTATCCTTAGTGATTAGATTATAAGTCTTCCATACTTATTATAGGGTTAACCCCTCACTAGTATGTTGAATCCTTCCGCACATGGTGGATTGTTGGTTTAGGTTGAGTTTCCTCCCTTTGATAACAAAAGACCTTAAGGCTTTTGATTAAATCAATTCACCAATATTTGAGATTTTTACCCCGAACTATGAGGTTTTGATCCTACCTTTGTGATGGTACGTAGGCAATGGGTTCATCCATTCAAACAACAAAATTGTAAATATAATCTATTCTCTTCTCATCCCCTCAATCTTTGCACATATTTTCACAAATACCAACCTACAACACATGTTTGAAAAAAGGGCTCCCTTAAAGTACTAAGGATGTTTTGGGTGCTTAAAACCTTCCCATTTCATAACCAACCCCCTTACCCAGATCTCTGACATTTTATTAGTTTTTGATTTGATAAAACTTCTTACTTGGTTTTTGTCGCTTTTTAGCCTTTCCTTTGGACAAATAAAAGTACGGTGGTGACTCGAATTGTATGTTTACTTTTGGTTTGGTCAATAAACCATAAGGTAACGAAAACTCCACTATAATTTGTAATGAATTTTAGCTTTTGATGTAGAGTGAAGGTGACGGCGCCTGCGGAGTGAATCCAGGGTCTCCCCAGTAGGCAACTATAACCAGGATGTATGTCCATGACCTGGAACGTGATATTGAAAATAGTTGGACCTATCTTCGTCGGTAGGTCAACCTCCCATATCACTGCTCGCCTTGAGCCATCAAATTCCTTTATGATTAGGGTGTTGGGCTTCATACTTATCCCTTCCATTGGCAGCTTTATCAAAGTGGTCTTCGGCATGACGTTCAACGAGGAACCTGTGTCTACTAATACCCTTGATAGCATAGTGTCTATGCATTTTAAGGAGATATGTAGGGACTTGTTATGGTTCTTTCCTTCGACCGGCAGTTCGTCATCGTTAAAACCCAAAAAAATTACAGTGGTCACACAAGCTATCACATCGTCAAACTGTTCTATTGTTATGTCTTTCGTGATATGTGTGGCGCTCAATACTTTCAACAATGAGTTCTTGTATGCTTCTGAGTTGAGCAATAAGGATAACATGGAGATTTTTGAAGGTGTTTGATTGAGTTGGTCCACCACTTTATAATCACTCTTCTTGATTATCCTCAGAAACTCCTCGGCCTCCTCACGAGTGACTGCAGCTTTAGGAGACATGTGCATGTCTTGCATTTCTTGATTAGGGACAGGGATCTGGACAGCAGCTTCCTTCCCTTTAGCCTTTGCAAAAGTATCAGCAGTCCTTGGCGCGAACACTCGGCCACTACGTGTCATTCTTGCCGGCCCCACATTCGAGGTGACATTTGGTTCGTTGATCATCAAGGGTTGGTCTTCCTGCCCTTGCTTAAAAGCTGTGGGCTAATATATCCATGAGACCGCCTTCTCATCTTCATATGCGAATGGTGCTGGAAACTCTATCACTAATGGGCTTATAGGTATTTCCACATTAACCTCATCATAAAGGATGTCCACCACGACTATCTATTTCTCTCCCTTACTCTTGACACGGTGATTTATCTGTAACTCACCTTGATCTAGCATTTGTTGTATAAAATTCCTCAACTTTTTATTGTTCTCTTCAACAACAAGCTCCTCCGGGATTAGACCACTCTTCAGCAATTGTGCTCCTATCCTGGCGATAGGGGTTTGAATCTCTTCAACCTTAAGGATCAATTTACCTTGATCACTCTCCTCAATGGCACTGACGGAAGCATCCTTATGCGTTGGCATGGGATTGGTGTTCACGTTCGGGCATCTCGGAGTGAAGGAGATAGACTTTTCTTTGATCAAGTCTTGTACCCGATTTTGAAATGTGAAACAATTCTCCAAGGTATGACCGGGCGCTCCCATGTGAAACTAACAATGGGAGTTAGCATCATATCCTGGTGGATATGGAAAAACAGCCGACTTTAA
Organism: Lathyrus oleraceus; assembly: GCF_024323335.1. Taxonomy (NCBI): domain Eukaryota; kingdom Viridiplantae; phylum Streptophyta; class Magnoliopsida; order Fabales; family Fabaceae; genus Lathyrus; species Lathyrus oleraceus. The sequence goes on from NC_066582.1 coordinate 46,810,206, forward strand.
CTCCATCAATGTCAGAAGGCCCTCCTTTTGCAGATATGGGAATATCTGGCTATAAGGTACTGGTAGTGGATCAAGTTGCCTTCTTGGAGGCCTTGGCTTTAATTGTCTTGGTGGCGCGATGTTTCGCTGTTGACGATGTTGTTGATGTTGTGGTTGATACACTTGTTGTTGCTGCTTTGGTTGTTGATAAGGTATGGGTACCACGGCGGCGACTTGGCCATATGAAGCCTGTTGCTTCCCCTTATAGCCTCTGGATATAGCGTTTGTTTCACCTTCTCTTTTCTTCTGGAATCCTCCAGAATACTTTTTCGGTGCGCTAGGGGCTGCCACAGCTCCTGGAATCTTTCCATCCCTTAACCCTTTCTCTATGCGATCTCCAATTGTGACTAGATGCGCAAAGTCGGACGCTTCACTACTCACAAATCTATCAAAGAATGGGTCCTTCAGCGTGTCCATAAATATTCAAGTCATTTCTTTTTCAGACAATGGTGGCTCTACTTGAGCAGCCAACTCTCTCCATCGCTGGGCGTATTCTTTAAATGACTCATTTTCTTTCATGGCCATCCCTTTTAACTGCATTTGATCGGGTGCCATATCTAAGTTATATTTGTATTGACAGAGAAATGCATCAGCCAAATCCTCCCAGTTTTGAATCCGCCCCTGCTCTAAACTCATGTGCCATCTTAGAGACGCTCCACTTAGACTGTCTTGGAAATAATGTATAAGCAGTTTGTCGTTTTCGGTATGAGAAGCCATTTTCCTGAAGTACATTACCAGGTGGCTTCTTGGGCAAGTTTGTCCTTTGTATTTCTCGAAATCAGGAGTTTTAAATTTAGCCGGGATGACCAAATTTGATACCAAACGCATGTTCATGGCAGAGGCGCCAAAGATATTATTCCCCTCTATAGCTTTGATCTTCTTTTCCAGGGTACGAAGCCTATCTGCAGCAGGATCTGGAAGTATCTTAGGCTTCGGTTGATTAGGCACATAGAAAGCGTCGTACGGGTCATCTCCAATTTCGGATCCATGATGAGTAGACGCATCAGAAGGATCTACACGATCCCTATCTCCTTTGCCTCCTACTGGTATATGAACTGGTCTCTTCTTGGCGGGTATGAAGCTCTCGTCTTGGGGGTCCAAACCTGGCGTGCTATCATTCCTTTTTGCCCTAGCTTCTTCATCCACAACCCTCTCTCTTTGGGCAATTGCGAGCATTGTCTCTAACAGTTTATCCATTTTCTCTTGGATCGTATTGATGTTTGTCCTCATGGTAACTTGGTTAGCCTCAACTTGCTCTAACGTCATCTTGTAGTTGCTGCGCGTCTCGTATCGGTGTTGATTAGTCAGTGTTGCTGGATAAAGGGTAAAAAGGTCGGATAAGTTTTTTGAATTTTTATGAAGCATGAAGCATATTGAAGATGTGGATGTTATGCATATTTTATTTTCAGGGAATCATTCGAGTTCCATTAGTTGTTAGTAATTCGAAGAAACAAGAAATACTTAGAATAGAAATAATGGAGTAATTTTTTAAATGTCATTCATTCAAGTACATAACATAGGGGTCCAAAAAGGCCCTAGTTCAAAATACATTGTCAAAGGAACAAAATATAAGACATAGGAAAGTTAAACTGTAGGCTTTCTGGCTTGGAGCTCTTCTAGTTCTTCCTTGAATCTCTTCAGCAACCCTCTACAGAGCAGAATGAAATTGATTATGGCTGGAGGAGTGTTATCTTCCTTCAACTCTTCAACTGCATCTCTTAACTTCCATGGTAATTCTTTAGCCGCCCAATTACAGAACCCCACTAGACCATCGAGCTTTGCACGAAACTTATTCCTATCTCCTTGCAAGAAGTCTATGGTCTTTTTAAAGGATTCATAATCTTCAATCACATACTCTCTCTTCTTTAACCATATGGAGTTGTCTTGGTGTAATGACTCTAGCTGACTCTTCCAATAGCTGGCAGACTCTTTTGCGTCTCTCACTTCTCGGCACTTCTCCTCCCATATCATGGGTGAAACTCTAGAAGCTTTGGTGGCTATATTATTGAGTCGGCGTTCTTGATCTGCTTCAGCCTTTGCATGACGAACAAAAATGGTGAGTTCTTTTATCTGAGCCCCAAGTGTATCTCTTATCGTCTTGTTTTCCTTTGTGGCCAGATGCCACCAATGCTCATTATCTTGACATTCTTTCTGGGCTCGTCGTAATTGACCCTTAAGAGTATCTAGACAATGGTCAGCTTGTTCTAGTCCCACTTTTATCTTTTTTCTCTTATGCTCCTCTTTGTTGAACTTTTCCACATGCGCTTGAAATTGTGCATCCTTTCTCTCAAGTTCCCACTTCATGGTGTTTTTCTCATTGATGATTTGTTGGAGTTTTATCTTCAACTCTTCATTCTCTTTTTCTAACTTTGCCATGGTGGTCTTGAGTTCCTCCACTTCTTCAATAGGGACATGGGTGAGCTTAGGTTCAGGAAGAGGTACAGATGTCTGAATGACGAATGGCAATTTATCATATCCACCCTTTTCTTTACCCAATGAAAATATGGTTCTTTTGTAATCGCATTAACTCTCCCCAAATCAGCTCTCCCTTTTCGATTGATATTCTTCCAAGCCTTTTTGATTCGTTGGAACAAGCTAGGATTCTCAACCCCAAAGTCAAGCAACAAGAAAGCTTCCAAAGACCTTGCCTCTGGAGGGCCTTCCATTGGGTAGCCAAGTTATCTTAGTGATAGAACCGGGTTAGCATTCACACATCCTTGAGTTCCAAATAGTGGTAGATTCGAGAAGTCTCCACATCTGAATATGATGTTGAAATTCTAGTTATCAGACTTTGGATGTCACACTGGTTGTTATGACATCCAATTCTGCACAGACAGGGATTATGCAGAACTTAACAGTAAGTGCAGTAAATAACACAAGTAATTGTTCACCCAGTTCAGTCCAACATGACCTACATCTGGGGGCTACCAAGCCAGGGAGGAAATCCACTATTAGTAGTATCAATTCAAAGCTAAACTCACCCGTTTACAACTTATCACTTAATCCCTACCCAATGCAATTTCAATCTTAACCTAAGATCAGAGTTCCTAATCACTCCCCCTCAATCACCTCAGTGATTACTATCTTTAAACAATATTAAAGACAAATTGAAGTCACACTTCAAACAACTCTTGATTGTGCTTCACAGCTTTAATCAAGATACACAGCACTCACGCTTAAAAGCTTTGAGTGACACAACACTTACAACTCAATGAACACCCTATGCCAAAGCTATCATCTACTTGATAATGACTTGGCTTACAAGATACGTCTAATACAAGACTCACAAAAATACAGCAGTGAAGTATGATGGACACACAAATTCTTCACGCCTCAAAATCCCTGAAACTGAATGAAGGAACGCCTTCCTTTTTATATTGCAGTACCCTGGGCTTTTGCACCTGTATTCTCCTGAATTTAAGGTCACGCGAGTTCCCATAAATTCAACATTTAGGTTACTAACAAATAGGCTATTTGTTAGGTTCATTGAATGTAGCTTGGTTGTTGATTTCCTGGTTTTTCTCTAAGCTGTTGACTTCCTGAAGAATAGCCTGAGAAAAAGCTGAAACAGAAAACTGAACAACCTACAATATAGCATATGCTGTCAGGCATGAATGTCACGACATTCAGCTTGACATCAAGGTCCATATGCTGAGTCTGTTTTTCCAGAAAACAGACTGTACAATTTTGCTGACCTGTACATGATCAAGAAGACCATACTACAGTAACAGCTTACATTAATAAATGTCAAAGTGTCCAACTTAACATTTACACATTTGGCCTTAAGTTAGTTCTGTTATTCTCTTGAAGAACAAACTAAGTTACATGCTGAATTATAGCAGAACACCACTCTGTCTAATGTTCAGTAGCTGCTGTCAATGATGAATGTCATAACATCCAGTTTGACATTCAGTCAGTAGGCCTTATGCCAGGTCTGGTCTTTCCTTGATAACCAGACTGGAAATAAATACTAAGTTCTAACAGAACACCTGCTGTTCTATTCCTTAGTATCTGTTGACAGGTATGAATGTCACAGCATCCAGTTTGACATTCAATAAACCCTGTGTTAGCTAGTCCTGCAGTAACTACAATGTAGTCACACATACATGTCATGACATCAGTCAAGACATTAGTACCCATCTAGTGTTTTACCATATAATGCAGCCAATTAAACACCTACAAACTCCCCCTTTCGCAAATTTTTGGCTAAAACACTTTGATCCCCATAATAGAGTCCATAGCAGCGGAAACACACACCTAGCAGGAAATAATACTAGCTAATACACTCAGAGTGGCAGCACACTCACACACATGGAAGTTAAATAAAAACTTCACACAGCATTGCTGCAGGGGAGGATTCTGTCGTCCTGAGAGTCTGTTGTATGTAGAGACACCCACTCTGTTTGTTTACAGTAGGTACCACCATATCAGATGCCATGATGTTGTTTCTGACATCCAGAACCACTCCTGCATGAACAGCATCCTTGAACTCCTGCAGATACATTGGCCTTCTCACAGTAGGGTGTCTCCTTACCCTCTTGTATCCACCCTTGTTGCAGGTAGCATAGCTATGATCTGGTGACCAATCATAGTCTAGTACAAATTGTTTAATAGGCAGAGATATTAAACAATTTATCCCAAGCATCAGTGGTTGCTATAAGGTCTCAGAGAGACATATTCCCAGTTTGCTCCTTAAGTTTTCAAACTGAGTAGCATCCAGAGCCTTTGTAAATATGTCAGCCAGTTGAAGATCCGTGGCTACATGTTCCAAAGTGATCACCTTGTCTTCCACCAGATCTCTGATGAAGTGGTGCCTAATGTCAATATGCTTGGTCCTGCTGTGTTGGATGGGATTCTTGGAGATATTGATGGCACTGAGATTATCACAGAACAATGTCATGACATTTTGAGTGACATTGTACTCAGTGAGCATCTGTTTCATCCAAACCAGTTGGGAACAACTACTTCCAGCAGCTATATATTTAGCCTCTGCAGTGGACAGAGAAACACAATTTTGCTTCTTGCTGAACCAAGATATGAGGTTGTCTCCTAAGAAGAAGCATCCACCTGATGTGCTTTTTCTGTCATCAGCACTCCCAGCCCAGTCAGCATCACAGTACCCAGATAGGACAGGCTCAGACCCATGTGAATACAGCATCCCATAGTCACAAGTCCCATTAATGTACTTGAGAATCCGTTTGACTTGATTCAAGTGGCTCACCTTAGGCTCTGCTTGATATCTGGCACACACTCCAACTGCATAAGAAATGTCAGGTCTACTTGCAGTTAGGTACAGCAGACTACCTATCATGCTTCTATACAAGCATTGATCCACACTAGGCCCTCCATCATCTTTGGTCAACTTCAGATGAGTGGGAGCAGGAGCCCTCTTGTGCCTGGCATTATCCATACCAAACTTCTTAACTATGTTCTTGGCATACTTGCTTTGGGAGAGAAACATAGAGTCCTCCATTTGGTTTACTTGCATTCCAAGGAAATAGGTCAGTTCTCCCACTAGACTCATTTCAAACTCAGACTGCATCTGTTGAACAAATTTTTGAACCATTTGTTCTGACATTCCACCAAAGACTATATCATCAACATAGATTTGAGCTATCATGATTTTGCCTTCTTCATCCTTCACAAACAAGGTTTTATCTATGCCACCCTTTCTGTATCCATTTGAGGTTAGAAATTCGGTTAACCTTTCATACCATGCTCTAGGAGCTTGTTTCAACCCATACAAGGCTTTCCTCAACTTGTATACGTGCTCAGGTTGGTTAGGATCACAGAACCCTTTAGGTTGTTCCACATAGACTTCCTCATTCAGGTAGCCATTCAAGAATGCACTCTTCACATCCATTTGGAATAACTTAAACTTCAGGATGCATGCTACCCCCAACAGCAATCTGATGGACTCAAGCCTAGCCACAGGAGCAAATGTCTCATCAAAATCTACCCCTTCAACTTGAGTGTATCCTTGAGCTACTAGTCTTTCTTTATTCCTAGTAATTACTCCTTTCTCATCAGATTTGTTTTTGTAGATCCACTTGGTACCAATGATGTTGGTCCCTTCAGGTCTTGGAACTAGCTCCCAGACTTCATCCCTTTTGAACTGCTCAAGTTCCTCTTGCATGGCAGTGATCCAGTATTCATCAGTCAGGGCTTCTTTCACATTCTTTGGTTCAACCTTGGAGACAAAGCAGGAATTTGAGTTTATTCCTCTTGACCTGGTAGTTACACCACTGGTGGGATCCCCTATGATAAGATCCTTAGGGTGGTCTTTCTGAATTCTGATAGATGGCACTTTGGTGGTTGCATCTACTTCACATTCAGGAGGAGGTTCCTGTACTTCTTCAGACTTGACTGGACTGTCAGTTGAACTGTCAAGGAATGTTTCAACATCCTCCATGACATCGGTTCCTTCCTCTTTATCGTCCACAATGACATTTATGGATTCCATCAGGACATTGGTCCTGTAGTTGAACACTCTGTAGGCTCTGCTGTTAGTGGAGTATCCCAGAAATATACCTTCATCACTTTTGGGATCTAGCTTCCTTCTCTGTTCACGATCTGTGAGAATGTAGCATTTACTTCCAAAGATATGAAAGTACTTCACAGTGGGTTTTCTGCCTTTCCATATTTCATATAGAATGGAGGAGGTTCCTTTTCTCAAGGTGACTCTGTTGTGAACATAGCATGCGGTATTCATTGCTTCAGCCCAAAAGTGCATGGGGAGCTTCTTTGCATGAATCATTGCTCTGGCAGATTCTTGAATAGTTCTATTTTTTCTTTCAACTATTCCATTCTGCTGAGGAGTTATAGGGGAGGAGAACTCATGACTTATTCCTTCAGACGAGCAAAACTCATCAAACTTGGAATTCTTGAACTCCGTACCATGATCAATTCTAATCCGGACCACACAACTGTCCTTTTCCCTTTGAAGTCTTATGCACAGGTCTTTGAAGACATCAAATGTATCTGACTTCTCTCTGATGAAGCTTATCCACGTGTATCTGGAATGGTCATCCACCACCACGTATGCATATTTCTTCCCACCAAGACTTTCAACCTGCATAGGTCCCATTAGGTCCATGTGCAACAGTTCCAGAACTCTGGAGGTTGTGGGATGTCCCAGCTTCGGATGTGACATCTTGGTTTGCTTGCCCACCTGGCATTCTCCACAGACTCTTCCTTCATCAATCAGAAGCTTTGGAATTCCTCTGACTGCTTCCTTGGATATAATCTTCTTCATTCCCCGTAAGTGGAGATGTCCAAGACGTCTATGCCACAGCTTCACATCCTGTTCTTCCTTGGCTGAGGAGCATGTTGTGGAAAAGTTAGAGACTTCAGGTTCCCACAGGTAGCAGTTATCTTTGGACCTGGTTCCTCTCATAACTTCCTGATTGTCACCATTTGTCACAATGCATAGCTCCTTAGTAAACTGAACATGAAACCCTTGATCACACAGCTGACTTATGCTGATGAGGTTTGCAGTTAGTCCTCTTACTAACAGCACATTATTCAATTTTGGCACTCCAGAACAGTCCAGTTTGCCCACACCTTTTATTTTTCCTTTGGCACCATCACCAAAGGTCACATAGCTGGTAGTGTGAGGTTGAATATCTACCAGTAGATTTTCCATACCAGTCATATGTCTTGAGCATCCACTGTCAAAGTACCAGTCTTCTCTGGTAGAAGCCCTTAGAGCAGTGTGTGTTATCCTAGCATACCATTGTTGCTTCTTAATAGGAACATAGCGCTTATGTGTTTTGTGCTTAGGCTTAACATGCAAGGCTTGGTTAGGGAAACCATGAATCCAGTAGCAGAAGGCTTTTATATGACCAAGCCTACCACAGTGGTGACACCTCCACTCCTGGTATTTCCTCTTCTGATGATCATTCATCCTAGTTCCTCGATGTTGAGACATTGGCTTTGACTTCTGCTTGAACTTCTGAACTTTAGCCTTTGGGCGTTTGTGTTCAGTTGAGGATCTTTTCCCAAATCCAAGGCCAGATTTGGTTCCAGACTGCTGTCCCACCTTTAGAATCTCTTCCAAGGTGTCAGTTCCCTTATTCATCATTCTGATGGATTTAGTCATCTGATTCAGCTTGGAGGTCAGCAGGGTTATCTCACCATTTAGACCCTCTATGACAGACAGTTGCTTCTGTCTCTCATCTTCCAGTTCCTTGATGAGTTTCTTTTGCTTTTCTCCTTGTGCACGCACTTCTGCACTGGTGGAACATAGCTTCTTATAGGCTGCAACAAGTTCATCAAAGGTCAGTTCATCTGCACTTGAGTCATCTTCAGAGGCACAAACACTGGTTAGTGCAGTGACATGTTTGGCAGATTCTCCTTCAGATTCACTTTCAGAGTCTCCTTCAGACCATGTGATAGCTAACCCCTTATTTTGCAATTTGAGGTAAGTAGGGCATTCAGCTCTGACGTGTCCATACCCTTCACAACCATGACACTGGATTCCCTTGCCGTGATTGAACTTCTCATCAGAAGTTGATCTTTTCTTAATGTCAGACGGGATGTTCTTGACATTGGGTCTACCTCTTTGATCAATCTTCTTCATGAACTTGTTGAACTGTCTCCCAAGCATGGCTAAGGCTTCTGATATACTTTCATCACCTCCAGTATATCCTGCTTCTGACTCCTCTTCAGCATTAGATACAAAAGCTATGCTTTTGTTCTTCTTCTCAGCATACTCACCCAAGCCCATTTCAAAGGTTTGGAGGGAACCAATGAGCTCATCCACCTTCATGTTGCAGATGTCCTGCGCCTCCTCTATGGTTGTGACCTTCATAGCAAATCTCTTAGGCAAGGACCTGAGAATCTTTCTTACAAGTTTCTCTTCAGCCATTTTCTCACCTAGTCCACCAGAGGTGTTTGCAATTTCAAGAATATTCATGTGAAAGTCATGAATAGTCTCATCCTCTTTCATCCTTAGATTTTCAAACTTGGTGGTCAGCATCTGAAGTTTGGACATCTTCACCTTGGAGGTACCTTCATAAGTTATCTTGAGGGTATCCCAAACTTCCTTAGCTAGTTCACAGTGGTGTACCAGCCTGAAGATGTTCTTGCTGATTCCATTGAACAATGCATTCAAGGCCTTGGAATTTCCAAGAGCTAATGCCTCTTGCTCCTTGTCCCACTCTTCTTCAGGAATCTGCACACTGACTCCATCTTCACCTGTCCTCATTGGATGTTCCCATCCTTTGTTGACAGCTCTCCAGACTTTGCTGTCTAGAGACCTTAAGAAGGCTATCATACGAGGCTTCCAGTCATCATAATTAGAGCCATCCAACATGGGTGGTCTGTTTGAGTGTCCTAAATCCTTGTCCATGGTACTAGAAAGTAACTTCCCTAGATCTCACCCAGAAATTCACAGGCAGGGTGCCTGCTCTGATGCCAATTGAAATTCTAGTTATCAGACTTTGGATGTCACACTGGTTGTTATGACATCCAATTCTGCACAGACAGGGATTATGCAGAACTTAACAGTAAGTGCAGTAAATAACACAAGTAATTGTTCACCCAGTTCAGTCCAACATGACCTACATCTGGGGGCTACCAAGCCAGGGAGGAAATCCACTATTAGTAGTATCAATTCAAAGCTAAACTCACCCGTTTACAACTTATCACTTAATCCCTACCCAATGCAATTTCAATCTTAACCTAAGATCAGAGTTCCTACTCACTCCCCCTCAATCACCTCAGTGATTACTATCTTTAAACAATATTAAAGACAAATTGAAGTCACACTTCAAACAACTCTTGATTGTGCTTCACAGCTTTAATCAAGATACACAACACTCACGCTTAAAAGCTTTGAGTGACACAACACTTACAACTCAATGAACACCCTATGCCAAAGCTATCATCTACTTGATAATGACTTGGCTTACAAGATACGTCTAATACAAGACTCACAAAAATACAGCAGTGAAGTATGATGGACACACAAATTCTTCACGCCTCAAAATCCCTGAAACTGAATGAAGGAACGCCTTCCTTTTTATATTGCAGTACCCTGGGCTTTTGCACCTGTATTCTCCTGAATTTAAGGTCACGCGAGTTCCCATAAATTCAACATTTAGGTTACTAACAAATAGGCTATTTGTTAGGTTCATTGAATGTAGCTTGGTTGTTGATTTCCTGGTTTTTCTCTAAGCTGTTGACTTCCTGAAGAATAGCCTGAGAAAAAGCTGAAACAGAAAACTGAACAACCTACAATATAGCATATGCTGTCAGGCATGAATGTCACGACATTCAGCTTGACATCAAGGTCCATATGCTGAGTCTGTTTTTCCAGAAAACAGACTGTACAATTTTGCTGACCTGTACATGATCAAGAAGACCATACTACAGTAACAGCTTACATTAATAAATGTCAAAGTGTCCAACTTAACATTTACACATTTGGCCTTAAGTTAGTTCTGTTATTCTCTTGAAGAACAAACTAAGTTACATGCTGAATTATAGCAGAACACCACTCTGTCTAATGTTCAGTAGCTGCTGTCAATGATGAATGTCATAACATCCAGTTTGACATTCAGTCAGTAGGCCTTATGCCAGGTCTGGTCTTTCCTTGATAACCAGACTGGAAATAAATACTAAGTTCTAACAGAACACCTGCTGTTCTATTCCTTAGTATCTGTTGACAGGTATGAATGTCACAGCATCCAGTTTGACATTCAATAAACCCTGTGTTAGCTAGTCCTGCAGTAACTACAATGTAGTCACACATACATGTCATGACATCAGTCAAGACATTAGTACCCATCTAGTGTTTTACCATATAATGCAGCCAATTAAACACCTACAAACTCCCCCTTTCGCAAATTTTTGGCTAAAACACTTTGATCCCCATAATAGAGTCCATAGCAGCGGAAACACACACCTAGCAGGAAATAATACTAGCTAATACACTCAGAGTGGCAGCACACTCACACACATGGAAGTTAAATAAAAACTTCACACAGCATTGCTGCAGGGGAGGATTCTGTCGTCCTGAGAGTCTGTTGTATGTAGAGACACCCACTCTGTTTGTTTACAGTAGGTACCACCATATCAGATGCCATGATGTTGTTTCTGACATCCAGAACCACTCCTGCATGAACAGCATCCTTGAACTCCTGCAGATACATTGGCCTTCTCACAGTAGGGTGTCTCCTTACCCTCTTGTATCCACCCTTGTTGCAGGTAGCATAGCTATGATCTGGTGACCAATCACAGCATTCAGTTTGACATTCAGAGAATGCTGTCATGAATGACTGTCATAACAAAACAGAAAATCAGCCTGAACTAAATACTGAACTACAACAGAAAAACTGATTAATCTATAATTCAGTATCTGCTGTCAGGGATGAATGTCATAACATCCAGTTTGACATTCAGTAAATCCTGTATTAGCTAATCCTGCAGCATACTACTTAAGCATGTCATGACATCAGTCTAGACATCTAAGTACAGTAACTGTTTTAACACAAAATGCAGCCAATCAAAACACCTACAAACTCCCTCTTTGGCAAATTTTTGGCTAAAACACCTTGGCATCACAACAGAGTTCACAGCAGCGGAAAGCACACATCCAAGTAGAGAATTAAGTTAGCTAATACACTAATCACACACCGAAGATAAACTTCACACAGCAGCAGTACATAGAAGATAGCAAACATCAACATAACCTCTTGTTTTAGAGGACCTTCATCTTCACAAAAATCTGTTGTCCTGGGGTACATTTGTTACTCCCCCTTTTTGTCAAAAATGTTGCCAAAGCAACACTTAATATTACAGACCAACAACAATAAAGTTACAAGCGAATTTCAGAAACACACACTTGATTTTACTTCACAGTTTCAATCAAGAATACACACTCTTGATCATGCCTTACAGCTTTGATCAAGACTACACCCACTTGATTTTGCTTCACAGCTTTGATCAAGCAGACACACACTCTTGCTTCACAGCTTTAGAGTGACGAATTTCAACCATAAATCAGATCTTCAATCAAACACAGATTGCCATTAAGTGTGCAATCACAAAACACCAGACATTCACACTGAATGTTCTGTGTACAGGGTGTCATGACATCGAGTCTGACATCCTGGAAAAATCCTGCATAATTCCATAATTCCTTTTATAACTTCTAGCAGGTACAATCATATCAGATGCCATGACTTTGTGTATGACTTCTTGAAACACTCCTGCATGAACATGTTTTTGAACTCCAACAGGTACATAGGATATCTTATGTTAAGACATCACACATAACATCTTGTGAACACTCTTTGTTTTACCAAAATTGCTCCCCCTTTGGCAAATATTGGCTAAAACATATATCTTTCCTTTTTGTTCACAAGGTAAACTATCAGCAGTTAAACAACATAACAGTATTTTAAACAGCAACAGAAGCAACACAATTACTAGCTTTATAGATACTAGTAATACATACATGCATAAGGATACTTCTCCTCCCCTTAACTCTGTGCATACATCAAATAACAGTAACTCCAACACTTGTACCACACAACTGTAACACACATACTCATTCTAATATATCATAATGAGACACACCACATCCATATTTCCTTATGACTGTAAGTTTCAGAAGGAAATAACAATATTGTCCAAGGCAATGTCATGACATCCGGTCAGACATTCTTCTGCTCACTCAGCCTTGACACACACCACATCATCCCAATAACTAACAAGGTGCCATACCTTGTTATCTGAGAACTCATAGACCACAAGCTTGATGATTACTTGCAGCGCAAAGACAGAACTCCCCCTGTCATGAACACCCAACTCTCCTCTTGAAACTTATAGATCACACATGAACATATCCAACACCCCAAAGTTGGACCTACACATACTTCCTGATTCAAAGAGAACCCAGACCACTTGATGAATGGAAAACATAAGACGCATCTTCATGTCTTCAAGAGCACACCCTCTGTTCAATTCTCTTGGCTGAACACATCCACACTCTGTGTCAATCTCTCTTCTAACCAGAACACAAAACCACTTCACAAAATGTTCTAACATAAGTTAGGACATCCTTCACAACATAACAAAGAACACCATCTGATAATCTTCGGATATCACTGAGTCACCAGCTTGATCCAAAAGAAACCAGACACAAATTGGGACATATACATTCTCATCCCATTACAAGAGATAATCTTCCATAGATAGCTCAGAACTCCTACCACAAGCTCCAAGAGACGAATAGAAAACACCTCCCTTTATCTTCAAGTTACTACTTTTCTGCTCAAAAGTAATTTGTCTCAGACTTTCCTCAAGAATAATCAGCTGCCATATGTTGATTATTTTGATTCTTCGAACTCACTTCTGAGATAGACCAAATGCCACTGGTTGATTACCTCCTTCATGAATCCTCATATGAAAAAGTCAAATGCCACTTATTGACCTCTTCACGTTCATCAGACTTTTCCCAAAGATATTCTGACCTTCCAAGTGAGACTTGAACTTCAAGCTACATGTTAAACAAAACTTAGATTCTCTAAGACATGAACATGTAACATCTTCTCCATCCAGCAACTCCAAAGAACTGCAATGAGAACGATTTTTTTTGAAGTACCCAATCTACAACTCTGTAGACCCTTCTATCTTAAGTTGATGTGCCACTTCACCAACTAAGATTCTGATGTTGAACCAAATGTCACAACATTGTGTTTTAACATCTAGCTGTTGAATTCAGCTCCTTCTTCTGCCACTTGAAAGAACTTCCTCCCTACACAGAACAAGAGTTCAACGCTCGCATAGACCTGATTGTGGAACCAAGTTTGAGTAAACAACCTCCATCCTGCAGGTTTGCAGTTAAGTCATCCAAGCTCACACCTTGATGAATCCCTGCTTCTTCTCCAAAGACATCAGACACTCTGATGCATGAGTCTTCAGAAGGACCAGTTAGAAACTAACCCTTCAGCTATACCAAGGATTCCACTTCCTAAAGCAAGGTTGTTTCCATGATGTCAAGAATGCTTCCACTTGTTCTTAACTCCACAGTATGCATTATCCAATGCACTTCCTTTCCTAGATCATAAGTAAACTGATCCAAGTAACCACCATCAAGACTATGATGTCTTCTTCTTCTTGTACACACCAAGGCTGAACATGTTTCTTGCCAGGAAACCTTTTCAGAGATCATATGCTTTTGCTGCCACCAAAGTGATAGATCATAAACCAATGTATTATCCTTCCTGTGATTCTGCACAGGGTCTTGAAGAAGAGATGTTCCAACATCTTTAAGAACATCAGTTATCTTGAGCTCCAAGGATAATCAATTAAATACTTGTACTTGGCACAAGTAGACATTGATCTTAAATCCTTTCCCAATTATCCTTTCAGATACTTCCACCATAAGAATACTTTGAAAATACTCTTCTTGTGTCAACATCTTCTGCTTGCAAGCACCTCAACCGTTTTGAGAATCTTTCCAGATTAGATTCACCCTTAGGAATGAGAGAGATGAATCCTTCCTTACAAATGTGTCACACAACAACCAGAACCCATGTGACACAGGTCAACAGCCAACCAGACCCTAGGCTGACCAAACGTGAGGAGGTTAACCAAAACTCCCCCTCAAATTAACAATCATGGAAACTCCACACCAATATCCAGGCATTGTACACAAATGTCTCAACATGACATACACCATCCCTACCAGCGGCAACTAACTCTATGAGTTATACCTATACATACTCCAATCACACCAATCAGACTCCAGCTGACCATAAGTACTAGTGAAAAAACAACACCAGTCAATAGTAGATATGCATTGCCAGAGCATACTACCTCAACCAACCTCTGAATCTTCATATTCTCACTCTTTGGAAGAACTGCCACTTCTGAGCGTGGTGTTTGAATAACAAGATTCATGGTCCCAATCCTCTTAAATGAAGTAGCAATCAGGTTACCCCATTATTAACTTCTAACATCCAGGGGACTGGTCTTTCAACACAACATAGTACTTCAGGGAACAACTATCCAACCCTGATCAATCTACAGGAATAAGACAAATAGCAGGAAATTGCACAATGTCACATCTCAACCAGCTCCACTTCTAGAGATCAGACTTCTAAAAGTGACCTTCTTGAGCACACACACAGTTGACCCTACCCTTGTCAACTTAGCACAAACAGATGTCTCCTCTTCCAGGTCAGGAGTAGGTTCCAAACAAAAGTATCCCTTTGTTTGACACCTAAAACACCTGCTCTTCAACCAGTAGCTGCGTACTTGTTGAACAACATGTTCTAACATCACATAGAACATTAGTTCCACCTCCTTGGAACAAACCCTCCTTGAAAGTCTTCAAGGTCTTCATATACACTACCCAAGAGAGTAAAAGAATCAGTGATCAGGCGATTCTTACCATCCTGAAGTGAGCACGTCATGATGAGTGGACTTGAGGAGACTCAAGTACCCTTGACATCTTCAGTAGATTATGATGAAATCTTGAATACAGCAGCCTTTCATCCACATGAGGGGAAACTACATCAGAGTTTGAGTTTTGCCAGGTATTATGCAGCGGAAATCATAATACAACTCAACCTATGAACACACACTTCACCAGATCAGCCTCCAAGAACATACCAAGTTTGTATATGATTCAATACTAGCACAGCTGTCTCACACAAAGGCCAATTGCCAACCTCTAGAGACAGGTACACACAGTTCCTGTCATGAATAGTCCATCCACCTAATTCAAGGGACCATTCAGGGAAATCACAGAACCTTCCACAGGTTCCAACATCAGTACTAACATAACTCTTTGCAAGATACCAAAAAGTATCACCCATGGATCTCATCCAGAAATAGAACAGGATGCCTACTCTGATAGCAATTGAAATTCTGGTGTAGTCAGAGTTCATATGTTCTACTCCAAGTAATGACATCTGATCCAACATTGTTACTAATACAACAAGACAGTTATACAAATTAAAACCCAGTACTGATATGCACACATTCACAGATGTCACGACATCTGCTACTATATCACCATAGAATGGAAGAACACCCAGTTCTGTCCATCTAGTATAAAGACACAACAGAAATCAAACATAGCACTTACTTCTGTTGAGCCTGCACAGTTATCAGCATGATGTCTCAACATTGATTTGAACATCACCTGTTACAGCATTACAGGTTGACCTTATTTTATAACAGACAGAATTATAACATGCAGAAGGTAAAAACACAAGTAATTGTTAACCCAGTTCGGTGCAACATCACCTACTCTAGGGGCATACTAAACCAGAAAGAAGATCCACTATCAGCAGAATTAATTCAGAGTTAAACTCCCCCGTTTACAACTCTTCACTTAATCCCTACCCAATGCAATCTATACCTAGGAACTCCTAGATAGAAACCTCCAGTTTCCATTCCTATCACTACAAATACAATGTAATGCTAAACAACTTGAACTTGCTTCACAGCTTCGTTCAAGACCATAACAAACTCTTACCTACAGGCTTTGAGTTACAAATAATCTCATGCCTTCGAGCACTAAGAAACACATGGTAACCTTCCCACAGGTTGGGAGGTTTTTCTCACACACACCCCTAATTTTTCATTATTTGAGGCTTGCAAAACCTAGGTTACAATCTGCTATTTATAACCTAAACACCCAACTGGATTTGGGCCTTGTACTTGTATTTCCTAAAATTAAGGTTAGGCAAGTTAACCTAATTTCCACATATTAGGGTGCTAGCAAATAGGCTATTTGTTAGGGCTCTTGAATTTAGCTCTTCTGTTAATTTCCTGGATTTTAGCACAGTTGTTAGATTCCTGAAAAACAGCCTGAGATAAATACTGAAACAGAAAAACTAACTAGCCTACACTTTAGCATATGCTGTCAGGAATGAATGTCACAACATTCAGTTTGACGTCCAGAACATAGGCCATATGCTAACTCTGTTATTCTCCTGAAAACCAGTCTGAAAGAAATAATGAGCTGTAATAAATACTGAACTATACCAGAAAACTAGCTGGCCTATAAGTCAGTATCTGCTGTCAGGAATGAATGTCATAACATTCAGTTTGACATCCAGACAATAGGCTGTGTGCTAGGTCTGTTATTCTCCTGAAAACCAACCTGAAATAAATACTGAACCATAACAGAAAAACCAACAAGCCTATAGTTCAGTATCTGCTGTCAGGGATGAATGTCATAACATCCAGTTTGACATTCAGTAAGTCTTGTATTGAATGACTGTCATAATAGAACAAAATTAGCCTGCTGTTAGTTTCCTGAAAATCAGCCTGAGATAAATAACAGAAAAACTAATTGGCCTGTCAGGAATGAATGTCATAACATTCAGTTTGACATTCAGAGAATGCTGTCATGAATGACTGCCATAACAGAACAGAAAATCAGCCTGAACTAAATACTGAACTACAACAGAAAAACTGATTAATCTATAATTCAGTATCTGCTGTCAGGGATGAATGTCATAACATCCAGTTTGACATTCAGTAAATCCTGTATTAGCTAATCCTGCAGCATACTACTTAAGCATGTCATGACATCAGTCAAGACATCTAAGTACAGTAACTGTTTTAACATAAAATGCAGTTGATCAAAACATCTACATAAACCTTTTTGGGCGTACCTGAAACAGGGATTCTGGATGCCCGAGGCTTTCGCACCTTTGGAGGAGTAATTCGTCCTCCCAGTTATGGCGATCCAGAAATCCTTAGGAGAAAACCCGTCTGGGACCGCTCCGGTTCCGTTCAGCGGGAGTCGGAGTATTGCAGCTAACTCCTCAATAGACAACTCATGGTAATTGTTAAACAACCGGAAACGTAAAGTGCCAAAATAATACCTGGTTGTTTTAACCCACCGCTTTTCCAGCTGGAACTCCAAGGTGCTGAGGAACTCGAGAGTAATGCGCTCGTAGGTCGGCGCCTCCAAACTCATAAACTCGAGCATGCCCAAGACATGGAACATTCGGTCTACCTCAATTTTCAGCCATAGAGCGATCATAGTATTCTCACACATATACCTGGTCGACGTGAGCTTGCGCTTCCGGTGAATTTGGTAACGTCGCTCTTGCTCCGGGTTGTCAAACACAATATTGTGGGGATTAGGATTCCGGCTCGGGCGCTTCCGGGACTTCGCCATCTCTGCACGTTGTTGCTTTTCGGTAAGGATTCTTTTCGAGGACATTTTGGACCTGCAAAAAATAGCAATATTCCGAACTTTTGAGTTAGAAAAATCTAAAACCGTGGTTGCGACCGAGACGGCGAGGTGAGAAATATTTGTGAAAGGTGTTTGAGCTATAGGTGATTGGAACTTGGTTGCATGTAGGGTTTTGTGTGGTGAGGTGAGTGAGTTTTAATGGAGTTTGTGAGAGAGTGGGAGAAGAAGATGAAAAAGTATAAGAGAGAGTGATGATAAGTTTTGTAAAAATCTGATAATGATGAGTGATAAGGGAAAAAAGTGTGGTTAAGAGTGGTTTAAGTGGGTGGGCCCCACGAAAGTTTAAAATTTTCAAAAAAAAATCAAAAAATTTGCACGCCTGACACGGGTGGCCGTGTCAGGCTACTATTTTACCATTTTCCACAACTTCTTTTACATTGTTCCTGACACGGGCCGTGTCAGGCCACTGTTTTATCATCCTCAAAACCCTCTTTCTTACAGTGCTCCTGACACGGCCCGTGTCAGCTGACACAGGTGGCCGTGTCAGGCCACTGTTTTCAAGCATCCTTCATCTATTTTCCCTCTTCTTACACGGCCCGTGTCAGCTGACACGGGTGGCCGTGTCAGGCTGTCCTTTTGGCCGTTTTTTGGTTTTCTTGTCAGGTCAACCGCTGGTTCCTCTGGCTCCTCCTTGTACTACTCCTGTATACCTACAGAAACATACAACTAATTAGAAATAAAAAGCGTGGGTTGCCTCCCATGAAGCGCTTCGTTTAACGTCGCATGACTGGACGGTTCTCCGTCTGCTTAGGTGAGACGGATGTTTTCTATAGGACCATCATCTTGGTCTTGTATGTAAGGTTTCACTCTCTGCCCATTTACCTTGAACGTGTCTCCGTTCGCTGGATTTCTTAGTTCAACGGCTCCATGTGAAAATACCTTTTGTATCTCAAAGGGTCCCGACCATCGGGATCTCAGTTTCACTGGGAAGAGTTTCAACCTTGAGTTGAATAATAACACCAGTTGTCCTTCCTGGAGGTCTTTCTTCTGAATGCGCCTGTCATGCCAAGTTTTGGTTTGCTCTTTGTATATCTTGGCATTCTCATACGCTCGATTCCTGAACTCTTCCAGCTCTTGTAATTGGAGGATCCAAGATTTTCCCGCTTTTTCCAGATCATAGTTGAGGAATTTGGTGGCCCAGAATGCCTTATGCTCAAGTTCGAGTGGCAGGTGACAAGCTTTACCATAGACTAACTGATAAGGGGACATACCTATTGGTGTTTTGAACAATGTTCGGTATGCCCAGAGTGCGTCATCGAGTTTGATTGACCAATCCTTTCTAGAGGCACTGACAGTTTTTTCTAGGATTTGCTTGATTTGCCGATTGGATACCTCAACCTGTCCACTGGTCTGGGGGTGGTATGGAGTGGCGATTCTATGCTTGACATTGTATTTCCGCAGTAGGTTTTCTATCAATTTATTTAGGAAGTGGGTACCTTCGTCACTAATAAGTGCTCTTGGTACCCCAAACCGTGCGAAGATACAATTCTTTAGGAAGTTGATCACCACCTTTGCATCATTCGTGGGAAGTGCAACTGCTTCCACCCATTTTGACACATAGTCAACCGCAACTAGAATGTACTGCTTTCCGAAGGAAGGTGGGAAGGGTCCCATAAAATCTATCCCCCATACATCGAACTGTTCGACTTCTAACATGGCATTCTGAGGCATCTGATTTCTTTTAGATATGTTTCCTGTTCTTTGACATCGGTCGCACTCTTTTACCACTGCTTGGGCATCTTTGAACAGTGTGGGCCAGTACAATCCAGATTGGAGGACTTTGGGTGCGGTTCTATCTCCGCTGAAATGTCCTCCATATTCGGAGTTATGACAGGCTTTTAAAATGTCCCTCTACTCTTCCTCTGGAACACATCTCCTAACTAGACCATCTAATCCCTTTTTTTAAAGGAATGGATCGTCCCATACATAGAACCTGCAATCATGCAAAAAAACTTTTCGTCTGTTAGAGTCAAAGTCATCAGGTATCAGTCCACCTACCACAAAGTTCGCGTAATCGGCGAACCATGGGATATGCGTAACGGCTAGAATGTGTTCGTCTGTGAACTCATCTCTGATGGGGTGTGTTTCTTCAGTTTCTTGAATCGGAGTCATCCGAGACAAGTGATCAGCAATCGTGTTTTCACTACCCTTTTTATCTCTGATTTCCAGATTGAATTCCTATAGCAGAAGCATCTATCGCAGCAGCCTCAGCTTGGATTCCTATTTTGTAAAAAGATATTTCAAAGCAGCATGGTCAGTATATACAATTACCTTTGATCCCAGCAGATAGGATCTGAATTTGTCAAAAGCATATACCACCGCCAAGAGTTCTTTTTCTGTGGTTGCATAGTTCATTTGAGCAGGGTTGAGTACATGGCTTGCATAATAGATCACATGCAAGAGCTTCTCCTTGCGTTGCCCTAGTACCGCCCCCACTGTGTTATCACTTACATCACACATTATCTCAAAAGGAAGAGACCAATTTGGGGCAATAACTATGGGTGCTGACACCAACTCCTTCTTCAAGGTCTCGAAGGCTTTCCTGCAT
Source organism: Lathyrus oleraceus (assembly GCF_024323335.1). Lineage (NCBI taxonomy): Eukaryota > Viridiplantae > Streptophyta > Magnoliopsida > Fabales > Fabaceae > Lathyrus > Lathyrus oleraceus. The sequence goes on from NC_066582.1 coordinate 46,831,028, forward strand.
TCTTTGTCAAATAAGAATGGGGTATCTTTTACCAGCAGACTAGTCAATGGTTTGGCAATCTTGGAGAAATCTTTTATGAACCTGCGGTAGAAACCCGCATGTCCTAAGAAGCTTCGGATGCCTTTTTCATTCACTGGTGGTGGTAAGTTTGCTATTACCTTCACTTTTTCTATATCCACTTCGATACCCTTGTTGGAGATCTTGTGTCCCAATACTATTCCTTCCCGGACCATGAAGTGGCATTTTTCCCAATTCAGGATCAAATTTGTTTGCTGCCATCTTTCTAAAACAAGTGACAGGTTAGTCAAACAATTATCAAATGAAGAACCGAACACCGAGAAGTCATCCATAAATACTTCCATATGCTTTTCGAGCATGTCAGCAAAAATAGAAGTCATACACCTTTGAAATGTGGTCGGTGCGTTGCACAAGCCAAATGGCATTCTTCTATAAGCGAAAATACCATATGGGCATGTGAATGCGGTATTCTCTTGGTCTTCAGGGGCAACCGCAATCTGGTTGTACCCTGAATAACCGTCTAGGAAACAATAGTACTCGTGTCCTGCTAACCTTTCCAGCATTTGATCAATGAATGGTAACGGGAAGTGGTCCTTCCTTGTTGCCACGTTTAGCCTTCTGTAATCGATGCACACTCTCCAGCCTGTAATAGTGCGGGTTGGAATCAACTCATTCTTTTCATTCTTTATTACCGTTGTGCCCCCTTTTCTGGGTACCACGTGGACTGGACTTACCCAAGAACTATCGGAAATAGGGTAGATTAGGCCTGCATCCAAGAGTTTTACAACCTCTTTGCACACCACTTCTTTCATGGCTGGGTTAAGTCTTCGTTGTGGTTGCACTACCGGTTTATGGTCATCCTCCATTAAGATCTTGTGCATGCAAACCGTAGGGCTTATACCTTTTAAGTCCTCAATTGCCCATTCGATTGCACCCTTGTATTTTTTTAGCACTTGAATGAGTTCTGCCTCTTGGACACTCTGTAGACTAGCATTAATGATGGCTGGACATTTTTCTTCGGTGTCTAGAAATACATACTTCAGATTTGTTGGCAACTACTTCAGATTCACCCCTTTTTTGGGTTCTTCAGTGACATCGGATGGTGGTGGTCTTAGATCTTCCCACCGGTGTGGTCTAAATCTAATCCATTCGGGTTGTTTTTCCATCAGAGCAACCACCTCAGATTCTTCTTCATCTTCATTACTTTCAAAAATGGACAAGCTTAAGACCCGGTTTAGAGTTGACCGGGGTCTATACTGGTCATTTTCTTGAGCAATTACTTGGTCGATTATCTCTATAGTGTTGCTTGTGCCGACATCATCTTTGTATTGCATGGTATTCCTCACATCTATCTTTAACTCTTCATCATAGACCTTGAGGGCCATAGTTCCTTCCTCAATATCTATCATACACCGTCCTGTTTCCAAGAAAGGTCTTCCCAATATGAGAGGGATCTCCTCATCCTCCGGCATTTCCAAAATGACGAAGTCGACTGGAAAGACAAACTTGTCAATTTTTATAAGAACATCTTCCACAATACCATAGGGTCGCCGAACAGAGCGATCCGCAAACTGAAGGGTCATTCGAGTATCTTGAACAGAACCAATGCCTAATTTCTTATAGATGGACAGTGGCATCAAACTTACACTCGCTCCTAAGTAAATCAGAGCCTTCTTGAATTTTCGATCACCAATAGTTCAAGGAATAGTAACTGATCCCCTGTCTTTCTTTTTCATTGGGATTTTCATGCCTTGGAGAACGACACTGCATGTTTCAGTTAGGATGATCGGTTCAGTATCAGTGGAACACTTCTTGGAAATTATGTCTTTCATGAACTTGGCATATATTGGCATTTGTTCCAATGCTTCAGAAAAAGGGATATTGATTTCGAGTTTCTTGAACATCTCCAGAAACTTCTCGAAATTCTTCTCATGTTGATTTTTTTTCTTCTGTCGTGGAGGGTAAGGAAGTTGGATTATGGGTTTAGGAACCTTTTCCTTATCCTGGACAGGAGGTGGTATTGCTTCTTCATCTTGGACTTTTGTTTCCTTTATTTCTAAATCCACCTCTATTAATCCATCTTTTTCTATATCATTTACCTCGGTTGACTTTCCACTTCGGGTTGTGACAGTGTTAACAGTGTTATGTTCCCGCGGATTTCTCACCGTACCACTAGGTAGGGTTCCAGGGGCTTGAGAGTTTGATGCTAATTGTTGTGCTATCTGTCCCATATGAACTTCAAGATTTTTGATGGAGGCTGCGGTGTTTTTCTGATTAGTCCTTGTTTCTTCTTGAAACTGTATACAGTGGGCTGCTAACTTTTCAATGGAAATCTCCCATTCAGCCTTTTTAGGTGCCTGTTGTTGCTGTTGCTGATACTCAGTCTGATATTGCCCTGTACCTTGTTGCGGAACATTCCCTCTCTGATCTTTCCAAGAGAAGTTTGGATGATTCTTCCAACCTGGGTTGTAAGTGTTAGAGTATGGATTATTCTGCTTCAAGAATTTGATCTCTTCAATTTGTTGAGGAGTCGCAAAGCAATAGACCGTGTGATGAGGTCCATTGCAGATTTCACAAGTACTCGCCTGAGCTGGCTGAACCTGTGCTATCTGTTGAGTACCTATATTCATAGCTTTCAACTTTTTGTCTACTTCGGCAGCAACAGTGTCTTCCAGACGGATTTTATTTGTCTCTAATTTAAGATCAATTACCCCGTCTGGCTTACTGGTACACCTGTCATATAGCTATATATGCTCATTAGCATCTATTGCTTCAATAATCCTCTTGATACCAGTGGTTGTTGAGAAATTTGTTGAGCCACCGGCTGCTGTATCAATCAACTGTTTTGTCTTTATTTCCAGCCCATTAACGAACATCTGCATTTGTTTTGTCTGATCCATATTATGAGTGGGACACGCGATTAAGATCCTTTTGAATCTTTTGTAAGTGTCTCCCAATGATTCACCATCCTTCTGTTTGAAATTCAGAATTTCATACCTTTTTCTCAGGAATACTGATGCTGGAAAATACTCATTTAAGAATGCAGTTTCCATCTCCTCCCAGGAAGTGATACTACCGGCAGGGAGAGAATAGAACCATTCTTCCGCGTCTTCAGCTAAAGTGAATAGGAACATTCTTAATTTTTTTGCTTCATCAGTGTGACCATCAATTTTCAAGGTGGTGCTCATGGTCAGAAATCTCTACAGGTGTTTGTTGGCATCTTCATTAACCTTTCCAGTGAAAGGTTTTCTTTCCAATTGATTGATCGTGCTAGGATGGAGTTGAAAATTTGTCACATTCACCAGTTGGTTAACAATGGTCAGTCGACCACCCGGTGTGTTTGCACCCCCATAGTCACCTAGGAGTCTTTCCGGAGGTGGAGGAGGTGGAATTGGAGGAACTTCAGCCATTGGTTCCTTGACTTCTGGTTGACCCGAGGTACTTTCTTCTGTAGAATCCACTCTTTGTTCTCTGCGTCTTCTGTGAAGGGTTCTCTCGATCTCTGCGTCAAAAAGAATTTCAGCTGAGGGTTTTCCTCGCATACACTAGTTAGTAAAATATAAATGACAGAAAAATAATTTTATTGCAGAGCAACAAAATTTTAATTGAAATAAAATTAAACTATATATATTTGGCAGTCCCCGACAACGGCGCCAAAAACTTGATCGGGAAAATAGCAAGTGTACTATTTTTCCTTTTATAGTAATAATGGGGAAATTCCCTGAATGTCGATCTCAAGGACTGCACGTTAGTATTGAGTTTAAATTATCATTCAATTAAACAAAAAGTATTAATTTGGTTTTTGAGTGTAAAACGAAAATAATAAAGAAATATGAAAATAAGGGTTTATAGAGAAAAAGGAACAATGCCAGGGAAGGTGTATGATTTATCCCTGTAACAACTCTGAGTTACTATTGCATCAATAAATATCAATTACTATCAGTTCTCAAGGGTATTTTATCCCAAGTCCTTGGTGAGAAAACCTTTAATCAATCTACCCTAATTCCTATGTCCATAGCCAATTAGGGTGAAGTTAAGCTGTATAATATCAAGAATGCTTTGGTTCATACACGATATCCCTAGTCCTAGGTGATATCTACTACAGAGTAACCTGATGAAAACCTTATCACTGGCGGTCCAGCCTAAGTGATAACCATAGATCAATCTCAATTGGTCCGAAAGAGAAAGCAATAAACACATCAAAAGGTTACCGTAAACAAAATATTATAAATGCAAATGTAAACTCAAATTCATTACAATTCTAAATCAGGGACACCCCCTAGCATTGGGGGGTTTAGCTACTCATATTGTTTAAAATAAATTCAAGATAAAAATTACACATTACAAGTAATTGGATGACTTTGATCTTCAATCGCTCCCGCTCATGAATCTCTTCAGCTCTCCAAATGCCTTGACCTATGTAATACTTGATTGCTTCATAATACTGTGGTTTGCTGTATTCCAAGATGATTTTTCCTTTGGCAGAAGACCTCTTTTTATAGTGAAAGTTCCCAGCAGCAGTTGGACAGGTCCAAAGATGTCTCCACAAAGCCCGAAGAATGAAAAGCCCGAGAAAATTGGGAATATTGGGCTCGGACTCTCGCACTGTCGTGTTCTGAGTTCTCCGGTTCTTCTACATGGATCTGTCAGACAAAAACACAGCTATCCCACGCATAAAATCAAGATAAACAAAGTAAAACATAACAAAGATTAAAAATGCGTAAATAACATAACAGAAGTAAAACTACTCGAATTGTACCTTAAATGCTTGCACAGTGTACCAAATGTATCAGACTTAGCTGGAGAGCCTATCTCACAAAGTATCACCAAGCAGAGAACCTCAATAATAAATAGCCAATAAAACACCAGACAATAATTATGAAAGAATATTAATAACAGAATAAATAACAAACAAACAAACAAACAAGATTAACACACAATGCAGAAACTGAACTAAATTAGGCTTCACTCTCTTTTGCTTGGAGCTGCTCCCCAGCAGAGTCGCCATCTGTCGCATCTCGAAAAATACGATTCCTCGCGATGGTTGCGGAAAAAATTATGTTCGAACAGAGTCGCCACCGAACTTTATTTATCCCGGTGAAGGAATAGGAAAATATCGATAAAACCTTTGGAAAAACTAGAATAATGGTTGTCGCAACCATATTCGGGTTCGAGAGTTGATTACGCAAGGGGAAGGTATTAGCACCCCTCACGTCCGTTGTACTCAATGAGAACCTTTTAGTTTAATTTGCGGATTGAATGTTAACTTATGTTGTTTGTTTTTCTTAGAGTGAATGAAGATTGAAAATAGAGATGAATGGTAACCTCAGAAAGAGGAAAAGGGAGGTTTTTTATTAGTGTGCTCGCCAAGATCTCGCAATCTCGTGCCTACGTATCCTTATGGGGTAATCAGGAAATCAGAGCATTCGTAGTTCGGGTAAACTACGGTTGGTTGGTGTTTTTTATGAATAACTGTGTAGATCGCGTTCTAAAGGCTAAACGTCAGCTTGTCTACTCTCGGCGGAGGCTTGAGCACTAGTTTGTTATGCGCATTAGAAGGGATTAAACAACGTCTTTTTTAAAAGAGTTTTGGTCACACGGGGGTGACAAGTTGGATTAATATGTTGGATGTTTTGATTGGTTGAGATGTTTTTGGTTGGATGACGATTACTTGGATAGTCGAGTAAGACAACTCGTATCCTAACAACCGAGAAAGGGAATAGAAAACTCTGAACCACTTTCTTTTTCATCCTTAATTATAGAAAGGCTTTGATAATAATTAAGGTATTTTGAATGGATGACGAATACTCGGATAATCGAGTATGATAACTCGTATCCTAATAATTGGGAAAGGGAATAGAAGACTCTAGAACGCTTTCTGTTTCATCTGAGTATTTATGAAAATAAGGTTGTATATGGTTGATGTATTTTAGAAATAAACGACAAGTACCTGAATGACTGAGTAAGATAACTCATATCCAAGCATTTGAGAAGAGGAGTTGAAGACTCAAAACCATATCCTTTTTCGTATAGTTTGTCATGTAAATGATTTGATTAAGTTGTATGTTTGTGAAAAAATGACAATTGTTCGACTGGCCGAGTAAGAGAACTCGTATTCAAACAGGTGAGGAGAGAAGTTGAAGGCTCAAAGTCATCTCCCTTTTCATTTTTGTCGTTATGAAAGGTAGTTTGATTTAATCGGGGTTTAGAAATTTGTAGAGGAACGACAATTATTTGACTAACCAAGTAAGAGAACTTGTATTCAAATAGTCGAGGAGAAAAATTGAAGACTTAAAGTTATCTCCCTTTTCGTTTCTTATTATAAAAGGATTTGATTTGTTTGTGCTTAAGTGGATTAGAAATGACGATTATTTGACTAATCGAGTAAAAGAATTCGTATTCAAGTAATCGAGGAGAGGAGTTGAAAACTCAAAACCATCTCCTTTTTCATTTTGAAATGAAATGGTATTTAATTGTGATTTAGGTATTTTGAATTAATTTGAATGAAAATACTCGATGTTGGATTGAGGTTTTAAATTTATATTTGCGAATAAATTGAATTATAGTTGGTGAATCATTCATCTACTTGATTAATTAATAACCAAATAGGTCTCATTGTAAGAAAGCCAAGAGTAAGCTAGGTGAGGTTGATGGCGATGCTTTAAAAGCGATTGACTTACAAAGTTGTTTGAAAATGGATTCGACTTTGAATCGAGAATTGTTTGATTTGCCTTTTTAAAAATTGGTTTGGATTGATGGAATGGGAATGGTTTGTCTTAAATGTACCACAACACGCATATAAAATCGAACACTTATACAAACGACTAAATAAATATTAACACAAATAAACCTCATAAATCCCAAAAAAATGAATAATTATATAATTGAAATAACTAATGATGATGATAATAATAATAGATAATCAAATAGTTTTAATTATTTTTTATAAATGATAATAGAAACTTAATTAATTTATAAAACTCTATTTAAATCAAGTAAGTAAAAAAAAGGACTAAATAAAAATAAAAATAAAATAGTTTGGGCCTTGGGATATAAACCAAGCCCAAACATAATCTGTCAAACATGGGAAAAGGGGGGTTCTAATAGGAAAACGGAGGCAGGCACAGGCTTGAAACGACCCAAACCGAAACAAACAAGACCCTTTAAAAAAACTGGTCAAACGTGTTGGCCCACGGATATGCTTCAGACCGTCAGATCTGGAGATCTGACTCAGTCAACAGATCGAGCGGATGGTCGACGAGGGTACACCACCATACGGTGGGGGGATCCGTACGGGATCCCCTGGTTGACTCAACAGTCAACCACGCGTGGCATGCTCTTGGGAGACCACTTGGCCTCCATGCACTACTCTCATCAATATACAAAACCAATATTTGAGAGAGAGAAATCTCATTTGACACTCTCGTGTCTCTCTCCTCAACCAATACTCTCTCTCACGCTCTGCAACTTTCGACCCAACCCACAGCCAAAAACCTACCGAAGAAGACAGTGGTTGCCGGCCAACGACGGTGGCGCCACCTTCTTCTCCAGCGAACCAACACCCAAACAATCAAACCTTAAACACCAACCCCCTCTTATCTTGGCCGGAGAATCCAAATCCGACCTTAACTTCCTCTAAATCTCTCTCAAATAACCAGATTGACACTCAAAACAAAATGAACAAACTCAAACTTCGATCAAATAACATTCACCGCAACCAAACAAAACCTAAACTCCTTTCAAACAACAAATCAAAAACCAAACAACAACAAAAACAGTTTAAACATAAACCCTAATTCCAAAATTAAAGCTTTTACAGTCGTGATTTAAGGAAAATAACAGGGGGGTTTTACTCAGTTTGGAAAGGAGAATGCAATGGTATGAGGATTTTAGGCAAAGGAGGGAGAAAAAAGACTACTTGATCGGAGCCGGTCCGACGACGACGTCTCCTCCGGCGCGGTTCAGATAAGCCTTCTTCTATTCTTTAAACTCTCTTCGCCTTCCTCTGTTCTCTTTTTTCTCTTTGAATGCTATGGATGGTTGTATTGATTTCTTGCAGAAATTAGCGTTCTTTTTACTCAATGTTATCTGGGTACTAATAGTGAGGTTTTGTAATTTTCTCTTCATCATGAGCTAGTAATATCTTGTCAGAATATCTTTTTTCCCATCCAGATTTCGTGGGATTTGGATTTTGTGGATTCATTACAGATGAATTTGTTTGTTTGTAGCGAATATGCTCTTGGTGTTCCTTGTGGTCCTCTGTGCAAAGTGTAAACCTGATCAATTTATTAATTATTTTTTAGTCTCTTAAGTGCTTATGATAAGACTTTTTAACTTAAGCTCATTTCTTCGTAGGTCACACAAGCAAGACAACCCCAAATTTGGAAAGAAGTCTGCTGCGCCAGCTCCATGAGGGAGCTTGAATTAGGGCACATCGATTCTAACGATGGTCTTGGGCAATTCGCTTCTTTGAAGGCTCTGTTTCCAATAGCTGGATATGCAGCATAATCTAGTTTATTTAATTGTAACACTTTGTTCTTTTTTGGGATAATGTGTATTACTTTTGGACTGTTTGTAATATATGTATGATTCTAGCTTAAGACTTATTTGTGTAATTAATTAAAATGCTTAAGTCTTTAAAGTAATTATCTCATTCTGAAAATGATTTGGGCCATAATGAAATAAAAATGGACGTTCCACAAATGGTTGCCCTTCAGTGTGTTTATTATTGGCCAAATAATTATTAAAGGAAACAACATGAAACACATACCATAAGCATTAAAAGTTCAAACTCTAACCATGAGGCTAACAAAAGATCTTGGCACATGAGTCTAAATATGGTGACTTAACTTAAACCCCACACATACATGCTTTAAAAAAACGCAATTTTAATTTAGGGACCTATGAAGGACTATAAAAGTATTGACATCTAGGGCTTACACCAACAATCTCCCACTAGCACTAGATCCAATCGGGCATAACCCTAATACCCATAGATCTAGTATGGCCATCATGCTTCTGCTGCACAAGAGGCTTTGTCAATGGTTCAGCAATACTGTTAAGTGTAGGTACTCTACATATTTTCACATCTCCTTTATCTATTATCTCTAGAATAAGGTGATAATGCCTAAGTATGTGTTTGGATTGTTAGTGAGATTTAGGCTCCTTATCTTGTGCAATAGTACCATTGTCATCAGAATAGAGATCAATGGGATCCATAATGCTAGGAACTATGCCAAGTTCACTAATGAACTTTTTGATCCAAACAACTTCCTTTGCAACACTTAAGGCAGCAATATACTCGGCCTCAGTTGTAGAATCAGCAACTATATCTTTCTTTGAAATTTTCCAGCTCACAACGCCACCGTTTAAGCAGAACACATAACCAGATTGCGATCTAAAGTCATCCTTATCTACCTAGAAGCTAGCATCGGTGTATCCAATTACATCAAGCTCTTTCTGACCTTCATATATCAAGAATGAGTCCTTAGTCCTTCTAAAATACTTCAGGATATTCTTGACAGCTACCCAATGAGCATCATCGGGATCAGATTGGTACCTACTCATTGCACTTAAAGCATACAAGACATCTGGTCGAGTACATAACATGGCATACATGATAGATCCTATTACAGGTGCATATGGAATCTTATTCATGCGATCCCTTTTTTCCTTAGTTGAAGGGGATGTGTTTTTGATAGACACATGTCATGTTGCATAGGTATGAATCCTTTCTTGGAATCATGCATATTAAAGCGTCTCAGCACTTTGTCTATGTATGCACTCTAACTTAGGCCAAACAATTTTTGTGATTTATCTCTATAGGTCCTGATTTCTAATATATAGGATTCTTCACCTAGGTCCTTCATAGAAAATCATTTCCCCAACCAAGTCTTTACTTGTTGCAGGGTAGGGACATCGTTTCCAATGAGTAATATGTCATCTACATATAATACCATGAAGACGATCATGCTCCCACTAACCTTCTTGTAGACACAAGGCTCGTCTTCATTCTTGATGAATCTATATTGTTTTACTGTTTCATCAAAACAAAGATTCCAGCTTCTCGAAGCTTGCTTCAATCCATAGATCGATCTTTGTAACTTGTATATCTTTTGGGCTTCTTCTGGTATGTCAAATCCTTCAGGCCGTTTCATGTACACATCCTCAAGAAGATCCCCATTAAGGAAAGAAGTTTTGACATCCATCTGCCATATTTCATAATCATGATATGCAGCGATAGCAAGTAAAATCCAAATATATATAAGCATTGCAACTGGCGAAAAGGTTTCATCATAGTAAATCCCATGAATTTACTTATATCCTTTTGCAACTAGTTTTGCCTTATAGGTATGTACCTTACCATCCATGTCAGTCTTCTTTTTGAAGACCCACTTGCATCCTATAGGGTTAACTCATACAGAAGGCTCTACCAAGGTCTAAACTTGGTTTGTGTACATGGAATCCATTTCAGATTTCATGGCTTCTAGCCACTTCTAAGACTCAAGGTCAGTTATGGCCACTTGGTAGGTCACAGGCTCATCTGGATCCATGAGTAATACATCACCTTGATCAATTATGAGATATCAATATCTCTCAGGTAGGTGACATATCCTGTTTGACCTACGCTGGTCTTGTTCTACATGAGCAGGTTACTCTTCCATAACTACTTGTGTTTCCTACTATAATTCCTCCATAGGTGTATCAATGCTTTGTGATTCTTGAATTTCTTCAAGCTCTACTTTCCTCCCACTGATTCCTTTGGAAATAAAATTCGTTTCTAGGAAAACTCTAGTTCGAGCGATAAACACGTTACCCTCAGAAGGATTATAGAAGTAGTACCCTCTTGTTTCTTTAGGATACCCCACAAATAAGCATTTGTTAGATTTGGGCTCAAGCTTAGTTGAAATTTGTCGTTTCACATAAACTTTGCAACCCCAAATCTTCATGTAAGACATATGTGGTTTCTTACCACTCCATATCTCATATGGTATCTTCTCAACCTTTTTGGATGGAACACGGTTAAGTGTGTAAGCTACTGTTACTAGTGCATATCTCCAAAAGGAGTTTGGAAGATCTGCGTGACTCATCATGGATCAGACCATGTCTAACAAGGTTCAATTTCTTCTCTCAGATACATCGTTCCATTGGGGTGTTCTAGGAGGAGTAAGTTAGGATAGAATCCCACACTCTTTGAGATGGTTATCAAACTCTAGGCTTAAATATTCACCACTCGATTTGATCGAAGATTTTTAATATTCATACCTAGTTGGTTTTGTACTTCATTCTTGAATTCCTTTAACTTTTCAAAGGACTCTGGTTTGTGTTTCATTAAATACACATAACCATATCTACTGAACTCATCAGTAAATATGATGAAGTATTGAAAACCTCCTTTGGCTGGTATGTTCAATGGTCCACATACATCAGTATGTATGAGGGCTAAAAGATCATTAGCTCTTTCACCTTTTCCTGTGAATGAAGACTTTGTCATCTTTCCAATTAAACAAGATCTGCATATCTCATATGACTCATAATCAAAAGAGTCTATCTTTATGGAGTTTGGAAATGCGTTTCTCATTTATGTGGCCTAATCGATAATGCCAAAGGCAAGTTGGATTTAACTCATTAGGTTTCATCCTTTTAGTATTAATGTTATAAATAGGCATTTCAATATCAAGGACATATAATCCATTGTTCATTTGTGCAGTAGCATATAATATATCATTCAAATAAATGGAGCAACAATTGTTCTTTATTATGAATGAAAAATCAAACTTGTCCAAACAAGAAACGGAAATAATATTCCTGCTAATTGCAGGTACATAATAACAATTCTCTAACTAAATTATTAAACCACTAGGTAAAGTCAATACATAAGTTCCTATAGATGAATCAACAACTTTGCTCCATTTCTAACTCGTAGGTCAACTTCACCTTTTCCCAAATCTCTATTCCTTTTTATCCCCTGCACATTGGTACAAATGTGAGAATCGCATCCAATATCTAATACCCATGATGCAGAAGTAGATAGATTAATTTCAATAACAAAAATACCTAAAGTTGAAGTCTCTACTCCATTCTTCTTATCTTCCAGGTACTTTGGGCATTTCTTTTCTAGTGTACGGTCTTACCGCAATGGAAGCCAGTGCCATCCTTTTCTATGCCTATATTAGGCTTCAAAGAAGGAGCAATGGGTTTAGTTTTGGCAACTTCCTTGCCTTTCCCTTTACCACCCTGCTTGGTGGGCCTGTTGTTCTATTTCTGATCATCAGAACGAACTTCCCTTTTGACTTCAGATTCTTCTCAACAGTTCTTAACATGCCTAGTAGTTCAGGAATAGTTTTGTCCATATCATTCATGTTGAAATTAAGGACAATTTAACTGAAGCTCTCTGGCAACGATTGCAAGATCAAATCAGTCGCAAGTTCCTTTCCGAGGGGAAAACCCAACCTCTCAAGGTTCTCTACATACCCAATCATCTTGAGCACATATGGACCTACATGGGCTCCCTTAGCTAACTTGCCTTGAAAAAAGACTTTTGAAACTTCAATCCTTTCATGCCTTGCCTTCTCTTGATAGAGCATCTTCAGGTGTCCGATCATATCGAACGCGACCATGTTCTCATGTTGCTTTTGCAACTCCGAGTTCATGGCAGCTAGCATGAGGCAAGCAGCTTCATTGGCATAATCGACATACTTCTTATAAGAATCTCTTTCTACCTTAGGTGCATAACTAGGAGGTTCCTCTTCAGAAACATGTTCCTCCACGACATACAACTTTTTATCATGCTTGAGGATAATCCTCATATTTCGGTGTCAATCTAGAAAATTTGTCCTAGACAATTTTTCCTTATCAAAGATTGATCGCAAAATATTGTTAGAGGTGTTTGTTGTCATGGTAATCTACATGAAAAATATGAAAATATAAGTATCATTAAAATTACATATTCAATTAGGCCTTTAATTAAATATGCTCCCACTATTTTACTCAAAATAAATGACCCTCACCATTTGATTTGGAAAATCCCGTTGGAAGATTTTATAGTGGGTCGAGATCCACATTTCACTTTGTTTTAAGTCCGCGTAGAGGGATTACACAAAACAAGGTTATTTAGGTAGGAACTCCTTCCAATTATATCTAATACAACTCTCAAATATTTTAGTTGGGTGAATAACTCCTTCGTCCAGTCCATCACATGGATCATTTCCAACTCTTGCTTCTAAACGTATATAATCTTATTATAATTTGTTTAGTTAAGTTTGACCCATTATTTTAGCAATTTAATATTACAATTGTCCCATCGTACCTTACTAATATAGAACATGCACCTCGCGTAGACGAAACCTATATTATTCGATACTAGTCTTGATGAGTGCTAAAACTTGGAAAACATAAACTTAATATTTAATTTGAGGGAATTTGCAATTATTTTGATCTCACCAGCTTATTAATCATATAAACCATCTCTCACATGCATCAACATACATACAAAATGAAACAATTATGACCCCTAGCGCAATTGTTCTCCCAAGCCAATGAGAGAACCTAAGCTAACCTAATAACAATTTAAGCTTCTCCAAGCTAGATCTTCAAGGTTTTCCTCCTTTGATATTATATTCTTCTCTTTCTTCATAACATTACTTCCATAAAAGAAACTCGTTTTACATACGAGGGAGTGAGATGAGAAAAGAAGTTACATTAAGATATTAAAAGAGAGGCACGACATGCATGCCGTATTTTAAAATCCCAAAACAAAATAAAGGAAAACTAACGACATAACTGATCACCACAAGATAATAATAATAAACAAATTATTATTATTAATTAAGTTATGTTAATTAAGTAAACCAAATTAAGTTTTTCCTTTAGTCATCCTTACAAATGGGCATGATCAGTGATAGAAATCGTTACCTCTTGTGTCGATTAAAACCTTTTATTCATATCTAAGGATTGGTCACGAGTGTTGAATGGTGACAATGCCTCTACTCAGTCCACACGAACGGATTCCTTCAGTCTCAGTGCTAGCTGCTACAAATGAAGGCTTTCAGTGAGAGAGAGAGAGAGAGAGAGAGAGAGAGAGAGAGAGAGAGAGAGAGAGAGAAACGAAATTTCATTAAGTCAAATGCTTATGCACAAGGGTTCTATTTATAGAACCACTTGTGTGGCCTGCAAGCTAAAAAGCCCACTTAAGTGTATGTGGCCCATATCTTCTGGTATACTAAAAATCACTTAAGCGTGCGGTACCTTACCATATTTTGTATTCTACTTAAGTGCATTGTACCTTACGATGTTCTACAATTCACTTAAGTGCATCGTACTTTACGGTGTTCCTTATTTACTCTATCTCTCATCAATCCGTCCTTTTGTGTGTGACCATGTAGGTTTTCACGATATTGGTAATTATATTAAATCACATATTTAAAAGAATAAACAGTGAGCGGTATCTAGAGACATATCACTGCTACCCAAGACACGAAAATGTCATGTGATCTACAAATCCCTTTTGGTGATAATAATTGTGTGTACAATTACCCTTTTTCCCTTATGTCTATATTGAACACAAGGCATAGATCGTGTCATCCTTTCCCAGTTCAATATTGGGCCCTTAGACATTTGTTCTGTTATGCAGGATGGGAAAATTCCAACTAGGTCACTCATGTCCCTCAGCATGCTTCGTGGAGTACCCATCAACTATCTTTATGGTCATCCAGTTACAAACAATGTTTGATCAACAATAAATCACTCGACTCTACATCTAGGGTCCATAGTGGTTTCAAGTCAAATGGTGGTATACATCACTATCACCGTGAGAATAACTTATGACACTTTGCATAACATTCTATGCAGTATTCTCATAGCGGGTCAATCTAGTATAAATATTACTCCTAATATCCATACCTATGTTTAAGACTTGATAAATCCTTATCATGATCCATGAGATGTTATCATTAGTCTATATACATAATAGTCTTAATACTTTGATGTTATCCCACTTCACAACAAAGCTTGACTACAGATACTTTAAGAATAATGTCCTTATGTTTAATGGGATCTCATGATTAAGTCACACTTGATACATTAGACGGACTATCTATTCTAGGGACTTTATTAAAAAAACATAATAAATAAAAATCCTTTTATTATTAATAAATAATTTGATACAAGTACTAAATGTATTGGCCTCTAGGGCTTACACCAACACCAGAGGCCTACCTAAAACTTCAAATATAACAACACTAGGTGATTCCTCTACAAGAGATTCTTTAATAGTATCTACTTCAGCAACAACCTCATGCATTTCACCAATCACAACAAAGTAAGTTTGGAAGGAAATTGGATCCTATACTAATGTCTCATGACTTATTCAGAGGCGCCCTAGTGGAACTACAACCGAATGATCTTTCTCCTCATCCATATTCTACAAGTTATGACGAGAATGCCCGATGTGAGAACAAAGTACAAGACTTGCATTTGACTTTTGGAAAAGGAGTTCCATTGGTGAACAATCACCCCTTATCTTTATAACTGGAAGAACATCAAAAAGCATCCCATAAAGACAGTGGATCAACAATAAAGATCATCCCTGGGATCAATAGACTTTATCAGTTCTAGTTGTAATTTATTTTTTGCTATGTGTTTTATATTAAAAGTTGTACTCTTTGGATAATAATTTTAATAAAATGAGCATGCATGTTTTTGAAATCAATTCATTTATTTACACTCTCTTTCTTATGCCATCATGAAAATAAAAATAAAAATCAATCAAACCTTTTATTTTCACTTCTCACCTATTAACAAACTTATAAGGAGAATGATGTAATAAACAACCAAATTTGCTGATGTATGCTTTAATAGTAAGATCAAGATGATGATGTAAGGCATTGTTTCATTTCCCTAAACACTGAAGAAATAAGGAGATAATTTGTAGTCAACCCCCTTGATCCAGAAGTTGGTGTTTCTTTTTCTATTAATAAAAAACCCTTAATCTTAACCAATGACATGGTAGTTCTTCAATTAAGTCAATGGTGCATTCTAATCTCAAGAGAATTATGACATGGATAAGAGGTTCAAGCACATCTTCTTCCTTGAACACATCATCCAACATCGAGGAAGTAGTGAAAGAATAAATCTCAGGAAAGCTAACATGGCAGTCACAACTTTCGAAATCAAAAGCCAATATCACAATAAGTGGTTTAAAAAAAAGGACCCGCTAAGTAAAAAAAAGTTGACTTAGGAAAAAGTTAGGGCATCCTGATGGACCGCATAACTCACAAATCGGTCCATGCAAAACTAGGGATTAAAAAAATAAAAATGAAAAAATAATAAACAAGCTTGCAAACGAAAGAAGGTGACTTCCATCTCAAGAATCGCATCAATGTTTAGTGCTTTAAAACCTATTTTTATCATCTTGACTACCAGAACTCTCTTGCATACTGAAAGCATTTGTTGAGTTAATTGAATTTAGGAATGGAGAACATCAAGGAGAAAGGGTGGGATAAAATTAAAATTTGAGCCTTATATCTTTTGTTTCATAAACCGTGAACCAGGCCACGTTATAACATTTAAAAGTCCTAATTGAAGTTAGGTTCACTATGAAAGCATACTCGGAAAAATTGTTGTTAAACTGACTCTGAATGTTTTTTACTAACCATCTTGTTCTATCACATCTTCATTTGTGCCAACCTCATGGCCAAATATCATATGTATGCACCTTATCTGTTTTCCATAACAATTTTCGATTTCAAAAACTTGCATGACCATGTTGTTAAAATTACTTTTCAAAAATAACATTTTTCTCACAAATCAATGCTCAGCACCAAGGAAATATCAACAATGGTCTGATCAGGAGCATACCACTTTGAGACATTACTAACTAGGGGAAAGTTATCTAAGGATCCTTCCAGTTAGGGGAAAATCCTTATAATCATGGGAAAATCATCTGAAGATCCTACTAACTAAAGGAAAAGTGTCCTAAGATTTAACCCATCGATGTTGAGTCACCTCTTTGACCCTGATTATAAGGGGTGAACATTTCAAGAGCTCGTATTGGGGCAGGTCACCTCAGAAGCACAGTGGAGCCAATCACCCCGAAAGTCGGTTAGTCAGGGGTATACTTTTCAAAAGTTCAAATACTGAGGCAATTCATATGAAGGTCACATTGTAGCATTGTGGGACCCAAGTCTCTTTTCATGCAACTCTTCCAGGTCCTAGTGACATGGGGAAAATCATTCTAAGAATTGGTTAAGCACAAGTTAATCAGGGGAATACCTTGCAAGATTCAGATATTAGGGGCAGTCGTTATCAGGGTCATATCACAACATGGAGGGATCCAAGTTCCTTCTTAGGACACTCCTTCAGACCCTAATAATTAGGGGCAGACTTTTCAAGATTTAAATTCTGGGGCAGTTCATACCAAGGTCGTATCAGCGCATGGTGGAATCTAAGTTCTTTTTCAGGAAAATCCTTCAGAAACCCTACAAACAAGGGCAATACCCTCCAAGGCTCCATCAATCTGGCCCAGGCCATTGTAAGGCTTGATCAAAAGAGACCACTTCAAAAGAAAAATTTATTAGGGGCAAATCATTCCAATGGCCGATTAGTCAAGGACGAATCTCTCCAAGGCTAATACTACGTCAGGCCATCTCAAGTGCATGGTATGGATAAGTTGCTTCAAATTCATATTGAGGTGAATTTCTTCAAAGACCCAACTGGCTAAGGCAACTATGGGACAATGCAAGGACAATCCTTCTCAATACTTTTGAGATGCACATACAAGTTATGTCATACATCAACAATTGTCAAGTTTGAAACGAGTATCGAGAAGCCATGCTAGCGTAACACCCTACCAGCTTTTGACAAAATATCCTGGTTATACGAACAACCTTTCTAAGCCCTAACAGTCCACGACCCACCACATAGGCACTTGTTGAAACATTCAAATCATTGTCATGCATTAATGATGTTGCCACGCTCAACCATGCATATCATCTCCTTCATCTAGCATATTCCCATAACACAAATCTAACATCTACAAAAGTCCAACCTCACGTGGCACCTACATCCAAAAAGTCCAACCTCACTTGGCACCTACATCCAAAAAGCCCAACCTCACTTGACACCCACATCCAAAAAGTCCAACCTCATTTGAAATTCACCCCAAAAGCCCAACTTTGATTGGTATCTTAGAAAAGCCCAACCTTTCTTGGCACTAAATACCTACACATGGCCCAATATTCAGCGATACAACCCAAGACTAATACATTGCGGGCATCATCGCATTAATACATCATGTCACGCGTAGTATATCTATGAATGTGGAGTATTACGTCATACAAACTCTAAACATGCATACATGACATAGCATAACATGCATACATGACATAGCATAACATGCATACATAACATAGATACATAACACAGGTTGAGATCAGGACTCATAATGAGAGTCTGGATCCATCCCTAGCTAAGTCTGCAATAGATCTCAGTCCATAGCAGAAGTTCTTTCTCTATTGTTATCCATGATAATATCCTATTTATGATTCTTACACCACTATTCACTTTGATTCTTACACCGTTGTCATTCAGTCACTTCGGTTCTTACACCGTTGTCATTTAGTCACATTGGTTCTTACACCAGTGTCATCCAGTCAATTTAATTCTTACACTGTCGTCATACCTGCACTTCGGTTCTTACACCGTTTAGTTTTTCACTTTGGTTCTTACACCGTTTGTCATCTTGTTTTATGGTTCTTATACCACTGTTATTTCCTTCAGATCTTTTCGGTCTTACATCAAGTTTCTTGCTAATAATGAGTTATCGGTTCTTATATCGATGATGATCGAAGTCTAATCCCAGCTATACTAGTATAATTCCCCAAGTAGGAATGCTTATTAGTCTTCCCCAGTAAGTAACATCCCCATAGAGCCTTTTCAATCAAGGACTTCCTCAGTAAACTCACTCATTGTGAGTCACCAAAGGAATCTATCTAGTAGTCAGTCATCCTGAATGATCGTTATCAACTATTGAGCAGGTCTTCACCTCTTATATCTCCAGCTTATTAACCTATCCCACATAGGACACGTTCCATATACCAGGTTTGTCAAGGGATTTTACCAAGGAATTTTATCAGAGGAGTTTTATCAAAGGGGTTCAATCAACGGGTTTTCATCTTAGCATTATCCACCAAGGGTTCACCGGGGTTTTACCAAGAAGTTTCAACAAAGTGTTATTATCAAGGGGTTTCATCATGGATTTATCAAAGGGTTTCACCGGAATTTTCTATCAAAGGGTTCAACCATAATTTTATCAAGGGATTTTATCAAAAGGGTTTATCAGGAATGTCATCCAAATATTCGATCAAGGGGTTCTGCCAGAATTTTACTAAGGGGTTTCATCCAGAGTGATCGGGGTATCAGTAGAGTACTACCCGAATCCCATAAAATGATTGGATGATCATGGGAATCGTATGCAAGTTTCACCTAGAAGGGTTAAAATTGACCAAAAAGGGTTTCATCAAAGGTTCCATAAAGGGTTTCATTAGGGATTTCATCATATTTTTATCAGAGGGGTTTCATCAGGGTTTTATCAAAGGGTTCCACCAGGGTTTCACCAAGGATTTTAATATTTTATCAGGGGTTTCATCAAAGGATTCTATCAAGGGGTTCTATCACGAGTTCCATCAAGGGGTTTCACCATATTTTTATCAAGGGGTTTCATCAAAAGGGTTTTATCAAAGGTTTCATCTAGGGATTCTATCCGAAGTTTCATCAAAGGGTTCTACCATAATTTTATCAAGGGATTTCTCCATAGTTTTTAGCAAAGGGGTTTCATCCAGAGTAATCAGGGTATCACTAAAGTCCAACTTGATTCCAGTACCATGATCGGATGATCATAGGAATTGTATGCTAGTTTCATCCAGAGGGGTTGAAATTGATCATCAGAGATTAATCGAAGGGTTCCATCAGGAATTTGTCAAAGGGTTTCATCAGAGTTTTATCATCAGGGATTCCATTAGAAGTTGTATCAGGGGTTTCATCAAGAGTTTTGCCAGGGATTTTATTAAGAGTTTCATTAGGGGTTCTACCAGGGTTATCAAACAACGACCGAAGGATCGTCCGAGTCCTGCCCGATTTTTGTGATTATGGTAATCGTATGCAAGGAGATATTATCAAGGATACATCAAAGTGGGATACCAACACAACACCAGGATTGGTCAATCCTTACTCGGCTCCAGAGTCTTTTAACCCCGCGGTCAAAATTAGGGTTCCTCTTTATATTTAACCATCTCATTCTTGAGAAGATGGAGACTCGACATCATCATCATCTCAGTTTGAAGCTTATTAAATATGGAAAATTGTCGTACCCTAAATTTTGACCACTATTTATTTCCTGTTATTGACTTAGAATCTAGGTCATTGACATGCTCATGGTCCTTTATAAGTCATTTGGTCAACCCCAATGACCTAAAAAATCAAATGTGGGTCATTTTGACTTTTTAGTTTCTCTAAGGGATTTGTTTTAATTCAGGGATGTTGTTTGGAACGTAATAACTTGGGAAGATATGCTAGAGGGATATTACCATTGATAAATAAGACGTTTTGTCTTATTAAAACACATTAGTAAAAAAAAATAATTAGGGAAATTAGTTGTTTTAATAGCGGGGTAGAATAGATTATAATAACGTTAGGATAAATTAATATTGATATTATTTTTATTACATATTTATATTAAGTTATATTATTGTTATTTATTAATAGATTAATACTGAGATTAATTAGGGTTAAATTAAATTTTTTATTAACCAAATTCTCATTAATTAATATATTATCTAATTAGAGTCATGATGGGTTATTAGAGCATAATATTAGTATTAATATTATTATTAATATTAATATTATCATGGAATTATTATTAAGATTATTATTATATACTCGCTAATGTTATTTTGTTTCAAATGAATGGAATGACCTAGTTGATTCCAAAAGGAGTACAAGAAGTTACAAAGGGAAAGATGAGTATGAATCCCACATTTTTTATTTTCAGTGTTTTTTCCCTTTTATTTGTTTTTCTTTACTTCTAACTTTTCTATTTTATTTTTAAATCATGAAAAATCAAAAAAATATCATTTAATTATTAATTTTCATATTTGTTATTAATGCATTTTTTAAAATATTATTTTTTCGTTAAAAATATTATTTTTTCATTAAAGTCATTATTTTATGCATAAAATCTCAAAATATCATAAAAATAAAAATAAATCTTTTATCATTATTAGATTATTAGATTGTTTTCATTTATTTAAAATAATTTTTTTTTCTAAATTCACAAAGTCATGAATCCATCCGGATTCATTAGCCTGGGTTCTAAGAAATATGTAGAATCATGTTAAAAGAAATATTTCCTAAACAATTCAATTTCATTTAACTTTTTAAACCTAATTTTATCTATAAATAACACGTATGTTCTACACTTTTTTCATCCCTAATCTACAAAGTATATATCCTAAAGTTGTTATTCTTCACACTGAAGAACAACAACTAAACCATAAACCTTCAACATCCATCCAAGCAAAAAGGAAGAAAGAATCTCACACCAGAAGAGAACAAGAAGAGCTCAAAACCAGGGAAATTCTCCTCTCTATAGGTTGGTCTCCCATTCATGTTTACCCTTTTTCCATAGAATTTGGTTTTGTTGTGCTTTATTGTCTTAAGTCTATTAATATGGTGTTTGTATGCTTTTAAATATATTTTAGTACTATGTAATAATCTAGTTAAAAAAAACATTATCATCTTCTAAACAATTTAAAACTAAAATCATATATCAATCATATTATTTTTTTAGCAATTTATAAAATTCAATTCTATTTTTCCTCTCAATTTGTTTTAACAACTTTTTCTAAGTCATGAAGTAATCTTTTGAAAAATCATTTTTTCTTTTAAATCATTTTTTGAAGTTAACTTTTTTTAACTAATATTATAAAACGCATATCATCAATCTTCTTTTACGACTAATATCATGAATTTCTTTTAAAACTAATATCACAAATACTTTTTTTTCACTAAATCCTTTTCTTAACTAATATCAAAAATCGATTATTTTAAAAAAATAAACTTTTAATCCAACTTTTAAAATCAATCTCTTTTAAATATCAAAACTCAATTTATTTTTTTATAAAAATTAACTTTTAATCCAATTTTTCTAAAGAAACTTTTAATATAAATTTCTTTTATATGTCAGAAAGTCAATTTTTAAAATAGATGTTATGCGACAATACTCAAATCAATACCAGAAAAATACAAAAAATATATATTTAATAAGTAATAATTAGATTATTATAATTAAAATAAAGACAAAAATATAATTAATTAGTGATTATTAATTAATTAATATTAATTAAGTTGGACCTATGGGATAATGTTAGGGATAATATGAGATAAAATTATGGGATAAATATCTAGGATTTTAGGGATGAAAAACCAGGAATAAGGGATATATCATTTATCATTTAATATTTAATATTATCATTTATTTTCTTAAATAAGTTAATCATTATATTTTTGCAATTAAATGGGATAATAATCAAAGAGATAAGAATATTGGATAATAATCAAGGGGATAAGAACATGAGATAAAATATGGGATAAAATTTTAGGGTTGTCCAAGGGATAAAATCGGGGATAAGGGTTATGCCTAATATTCGAGTATAATCACTAATTTATTTTTTTAAATAAATCAAATATTGTATTTTTTTCAAAATAATTAAGGGATAAAAACAAGAGACATAAAAATCGGGAATAGAATCGGGATAAGGGATATCTTATATAAATATATAAATTTTATTTTCATAAATAAATTAAGTATTATATTTTTTTAATCAACAATAGGGATAAAAAAAATTAGGGAGAAGGAATATAATACTTGGGTTTATATAATTATCTTTTTAATATTTTTATTTAAAATATATATAATATCATTATTAATTTATTTTCTTAAATAAATTAATTATTATATTTTTGCAATCAATCAAATATGATAAAATCAATCTAACACACCTCAAATCATAAGTCCTTTGTCCTAGTGCATTGGGGCATTCTTCCAAAATGAATTATTTCTCCGCCTCTGATGCGTGAGAAATTTTCAAGGGATAAAAATAACAAACAAACTAACACTTTTTATAAGAACTACGTTGCTCGGATCCTTCATCCAAAACGAGGTACGTAGGCATAGAGTTGTAAACTTTAGCGAGTACAATAATCAAAAAAAATTTAGGTCATTTCCTCTTAATAAATTTTCTTTTTGTTAATAATAAAACATTTTTTTAAATAATTAGACAATTAATAAATATTAAAACAAACATTCTTTAGAAAGACACTAATCCTAGAATTAAAGGAGGATCTCATTCAATACAATGGAGGTAAGGGGTGTCTAACACCTTCCCCTTATTTAATTGACTCCCGAACCCAACATCTTATCTTTAGTTATTAGATTTTCTCATTATTTTTCTATTCCTTAGAAACAAATAAAGTATAGTGACGACTCTGTCATATTTTCAACCGCAATAGTACTAACAATTACTTTAAAATTCAAAATATTATAGTACCATCAAATTTCAAAGATCATTGTATCAACTATTAAAACTTCAAAATTCAAACTATTTGGTATCATCAAAATGAAACCAACAAAACAAAATTTCATAAAAGTTTAAATAATATTATACCAACCACTACAACTTCCAAACCAAACAACATAATGCCATCAAATCCAAAATACAAACTAATTAAAATAAAAAAACATTAAGTAGAGCGTCACTATGTAAATCTATGAGCAGATATGAATCCATATTTTATGCGTACTCCTGGATTCAACCTACTATTGAATTTACATAATGACGTTTTATTTGACATTTCCTATTATTTTTATTAGACTGTCTTTTGGATGTGACAAACATTCAATTTTAAAGCTCTAATTGTTGGTACAATGATCTTTAGGATTTATTGGTATTATAATATTTTGAAAATTTAAGTAACTGTTAGTATAATTATTTTTCGGGTTTGATGATTTCATTATATGCATAATAATGTATAATGTATGTATTTCGATAAAACTTTTGATCCCTAATTTTAATATAATAGTACTCTAATGTATCTATAAACAGATGGACAAACATAACTCAACTGAATTTTGTAAGAGATTAAATTTTTTTAATAACTTAATTTTTGATATTTTTTCAGGAATATTTAACAAATTTCATTTTTATTTTAAAAAAAATTATGAAACCAAAATTTCATAACTAAATTAATACAACGACTTAAATGTCCCTTATATTTTTAAATAATACATGTAGTATAAATAATATCAATGCAGTCAAGTTACAACTTTCGAAAAAATTATAGTTTGACAAAAATATATTTCAATTTCACAAGACATTAAATATACGTACCTTTTTTTTTGAGAAATTAATCTGAATTATGCAATTTTGCTGTGAGAGACATTTTTCACTCTGATTTGTATATTTGCATTAATGGTTTAAACAAATGCAATTTATTGGGTCATTTCCTTTTGGATAAAAAAATATATGATTATAAAGTCTAAAATTAAAGATAAAATCCTATTACTTTTGTATTTTATATCATTCTCTCATACCAATATAATATATTCATATTGTTTTTTTAATTTAAATAAAAATTATTTAAATAAAAAAATTGACTGAAAACGAATCTTACTATTTTTAATGATAAATTTAGTTTAAAAAATGACTATAAACACTAATTCTTTTTTACTTGAATACTACATTAATAAATAATACTTTAGAAAATTAATTGATAAATATTGACTAAAATGAATGGCTAATTTAAGGCCCATTATAAATAAGATAGAGTTGTTGTTCCATTTTCATTCCTTCTCTTTTAATTTACAATGTTGAAGCCATTGGTATCATTTATTCTCATCTTGTGCACCACTCTTATTGTAAGTCACTCCCAAGTTATTCAACCAAATAGTGTCAATATTGTACAACAAACTTGCAGTAAGACTCCATATCCTGCACTATGCATTCAATACCTAAATGCTGACCCGAAAAGCTCCACCTCAAATATCAATGGTTTAGCACTAATCATGATCAATGTAATAAAGAACAATGCAAACGTTGCCATAAACAAAATCAATCAACTTAGTAAAAGTATTCCTGCAAAACAAAAGGAGGCACTTCTGTTTTGTAGTATTAATTACACTTCAATTTTGGTTGATGTTTTTCAAGCAACTCAAGCTTTGCAAAAAGGAAACCCAAAATTTGCAGTATATAATGTAAATAGTGTTGCTTCTGAAGCCAATGGTTGTGAAAATGGATTCTCTGGAAAATCACCACTCACAGCTGAAAACAATGTAATGCATGATGCATCGGCAATAACATCGGCTATTTGTAAATTATTGCTCTAATTTGCTTAATCAAAATGTTTCAACAGACCATTTAATAAATTATTATTATATCTTATACTCATTTCTTCTTCTATATATCTTACTACTTGATACTTACCTAAGTAACATTTGAACCTCAAGAATGAAAAATGTGTAGGTAAAAATTTCGTAAATTGAACTTATAAAGATTTTCATTTAACTGGATGTTTACTGTGCCTGTGCAGGCACGGAAAAACTTTGTTGAATTATTATTATTTATAAATATTATTGTTTGGAGAAGTAATTTAAAATATATTAAAATTTTATGAATTATGTGTTTTTTATATAAAAAAATAGATATAATTTAATACTTTGGATCTTATAAAAAATAAAAAAACATATTTTTAACAATATTGAAAAAAATGAAGAAAAAATAATTATTGAAATTCACATAGTGTAAAAATAGTAAATAGTGGGTCTCTCTTCTGATATTTTATTTTTTTCTCTACCGAATTATGAGAAAAAAAATGATGTTTTCAATTTATCAAATATAAAGAGATTGAAATTAAAATTCGAAATTCATAAAATTTATTTCAATCAACTTTACATTTTTAACTAATAAATTATATTATTTAAATAATTAGTGTCAATAAAAAAAGGAAAAAATATATAAAACCTTTGTGGAGTACAGGAAGACTAATGTTAAAAAACGTTTAATAATATGTTACTTTTATTTATGTTGCAAGAAGTGGATTTTTGAAAACGTGGGCCGTGGGTTAAATGGACTTCTTTATGTTAATAAGAAGTTAGTAATTAAAATTAATCTGAAACAATTTATTATCATTATATTATTTTGTATAAATTAATTGGAAAATAGAAATGTATAAATTAATTGGAAAATAGAAATTTTGGAAACAAGAAATAAATGATTTTTTTTAATTGGAGACGGTGTTTTAAAATCCGGATCGGTCCAACCGATCATACTAGTTAGATAGTGAATCAGAGGATAGAGCTGTCTGATAAGGTCATCAGACCATAATTACAATTGATCCTTTGAAAATTGACATGATTCAGCCAATAGATTTCTTGATTCGGCGTATTAATCTTTTATATTTATTTTTTTAACTTAATTATAATTTTGATCCCCTATTTTCATTTTTCTTAAGTTTTGATGTCACTCTTTCTAAATTCAATTTTATTAATACTTATAATTATGTTAATTTATTATAATAATTAAATAATATTAAAATTATAAAAACGAAAATTGTCAAATTCTAAGAATTGAAAATGTAACCTTTCAAAACTATTAAGATTATAGTTTTATCAACTTATTCGTTATTCGTTATTGATCACAAATTTATTTATTATTGATCATAAAATATAATAATATAATAAATTTAAAAAATTAAAAAATCAATTATACGATATAATAATATTATAAATTAACAAATATTTAAAAAAATCATATTACCAAAAAAATGTTTCACGTAATTTTCAGTAAGAATCTCATTATTTAAAAAAAGAAGTTTATGTTACAAAAGGAAGATGAAATTAATTTTAATATAAATTTCATTATTATTTTTTAAATAAAAGTCACAATATTTCTATTAACTTTTTTATTTATAGATTTTTATTTTTCTACTCACTTTTAATAATTTATATAGAGCATAATATTTGTTTATGTTTTATAATAGTTTATTAGTTTATGATATTATTATACTGTACAATTACTTTTCTCATTTTTATTAATTTATGAGCATCAACAAATAGTAATGTTTGAAAGTGTGAATTTTATTTAAATTTTTTATTCAACTTACTTTTAGGATTAAATTTATACAATTTTCTTTTGTAGACTTTATAGGTATGAAATTTATGTTAAAAAATTTATTTCATGAATATTTTTATTTAAATTTGTATATACTAAATTAAAAGTCACGTGCTCCGATCAGTAATCCACTGGTCTGGTCCGACTAATAATCCATTGACCCAATATCTTGACCGAGTCGATAATCGGTCTCGATTTTAAAACATTGGATTATGGGTTTGATGGATTTTTTTATAATAATGGGAAGTTATTAAAATTAATTAGAAAATAATAATAAATTAAATTACTTTTCTATAAATTAATTGAAAAATAATAATAATTAATTTTTTTTAATAAATTAATTGAAAAATGAATTTTTGGAAACATGGGCGAAATTGATTTTTTATAATGAATTAGAAACTAGTTATTATTACTTATTATTATAAATTAATTGAAAAATGGATTTTTTGAAAACATGGGTAAATGGATTTATTTTAGGTATTTTATTTATTTAATATTTATTATATTATTATTCTAATTTATTATAAATCTTTGTTTGAAAATTTTGATAAAAGAAGTTACAAGATTATATTATTATATTTATATTTTATAAATTTTTGGGAATTTTTTTTGTAAGAAAAGTTAGAAGATTATAATTTAGTTTTGACGAAAAAATTTTGGTAAAAATATTACAGGATTACAATTTAGTATGAATTTATTTTATGTTTTATTTATTTATTTAATATTTATTATAAATTTTTGGCGAAATTTTTTTGTAAGAGAAGTTACAAGATTATAATGTAGTATCAGCGAAAAAAATTGGTAAAAAAAGTTACAGAGGTACAACGGATTTATTTTACAATTTATTTATTTATTTAATATTTATTATAGAATTAAATATACAATACTTATGTAATATAGGTGAGTTTTGCTTTATTCATATAATATATTTTTTTAACTCCCCTATAATATTTTATTTTTGTTTCTCCCATAAACGTATAATTTAAACATTGAATATGAGGATAAACAAAAATATATATATTATAGAAGGTAACTTTTGCGTTTAAGGACAAAGAATTCAAATTTTAATATTTTAAGAGGATATTTTTTTATAAGGAATAAAAAAGTTTATAGGAGTATCGTATATCTAACCCTTTATTATATTATTATTCATATTTATTATAAATTTTTGATAAAAAAAAAATTGTAAGAGAAGTTTCATAAAATTGTTTTTGTAAGAGAAGTTACGAAATTATAATTTAGTATGATAATATTTATCCGTTTTCTTCTATACTAAGTTTTTTTTTGTTTTGTTTTCACAATTAGTATCTTATCTAGTGGAATGATTGACCTCATTTGGCTATGTTATTAAGTGATTTCAATCCCTTTTTATTGAAGTTTGTGCTCTCTTTAAATCCAGTGTCAATCACCACTAAATTCAACACTAAATTTTATCTATTTTTCATTCTATTTAATTCTTGAGTAATTTTTTTTACTTCATTTAGATATATAAATATAACTGCCCTTCTATTTCATTTTAAATTAAAATAGCTTTATATTTAATATTATATTAAATATTGTAACTTTCTATTTTTACTTTATTCAAACTTCTCACAAAGTGAACCAACTATTTCGTTTTAAAATATTTTTCTCCCTTTTTTCTATTGAACTGTTCACTTATGGATCCAATAAAATTATTCTAGTCTATAGTTCCTCGAGTATAAGGACTTAAAAAAGGCGAAGTCATTTAATCGTGAAGGAGGTAGTCGTTTTTTGGGGGCGAGATTTAGATAGTTTAGTTGCTCAAGCGAGACTTAAATAATTGAATTCCTTATACCTGACTTAGATAACTTTTCAGGAGAGACTTAGATAGTCGAGTCTCTCAAACGAGACTTAGATGATCCAATCCTTCAAGTGAGACGTCATAAGGGCAGGCAGATTTTTCTCCATCTTAGGCCTATGCTTTTATTTCATTTTTCCGCTAGAGGAGCTTTATAAAATCGCCTTCTAGAATCTCTTTAACGATAATACTCTCACCTAAGGCATATATTTATTGATTTCTTTTTTTATTATGGCGAAGACACCTTGTGAGGTTTAGCTCTGAGGGAAAAATAAAATTTTCACTCCTGACTCGAATGAGATAGCCTCTTAGGTCGGCTTCAACATTTATTAAAAAAATGGCCTAAGAAAAAAAAATAGTTTAAATTCGCGAGGCGTTGGCATTGTTCGAGAGAAGCATATTCCTGAAAGTAAGAGGCAAGTTTCTTAAGCGTCACATCATTAGATGCTTCATATTCGTGTATTTTTTTTGCTCACTATTTGTCTTTTTTTTTCCTTTACAAGTTCTTTTGAAACTGCACCCTTCAAGTTTTATTAATAGAAGGTTCAAATGTTGCGGCGATTCTTCACATGTTATTTGATTTTCTTTTAATTACTTTCTAAGCATTTCCCTTTTATGTTTCATTGACGGAATACATTTCTTGTTGAGGAAAGTCCTTCAAGCATTTCTTAAGCGAGAGAGTTCACCTATATACTATAATTCGAGAAATTTTTTCCATCTTGATAGTTCTTAGATTGTAAAGATGGAACACAAATTCTCATTTGTAACAAATATTATTGTTAAGAAGTTAACTCATCAGTGTTATTGCTTTGCACATTATCGCGCATCGAAAAATACAAAGTCGCCGTCGGATTTTATTTATTCCAAAGGAAAGGGAAAATAATGATAAAACCCCAAAGGATAATGGTCTCGCAACCAAGAGCGAATTCGGAAGTTGGTTATGAAAATGGAAGCTATTAGCACCCCTCACATCCATGATACTCCATGGTAACCACTTGCTTGTATCAATGTGTATGGGTATTGTTTATCTGTATGTTGCTTACTATCTGGAAATCAGATGAGATAAGGATAATATGGGAAGAGAAGAAGTTTTAAACTAGTGTGCTCGCCAAGGATTTGGGTCCTTGTGCCTACGTATCCTCATACGTGCAATAAGAAAGTTAGAGCTTCGTAGTTCCGCTCACAATAGAAGTATATGTTTGGTTGTTTTTACTGAACAGTGTTGACGTTCACGTTCTACTGTTCACTTACTTGTATACTCTATCATGGGAGCGGAAAGTATTTACTTGTTTGCGGTAAAGCGAATGCACTTGGATCACATTTTAGAAGTTAAACATTACTTGCTCACACATGGAGGCTTAAACGTCGTTCACGGTAGAACGAAAGTAACATGTCCTTTTTGAAAGGGTTTGGATAGTGCACTAAGGCAAAATATGATTTGATTTGTTGGGTTCGATTTTAATGCGGAGACAAGTATCAGACCCTTAGCTAGATACAGTCATCAGTCCCAAAACTAGGGTGTTGAGAGGACAATGATATCCTAACCACTCTTTTTCATACAAAGAGATTTGAATTGTGAAAAAGGTTTGGCAAGTCTAATCATAGGAACTTAGAGGGAGACAAGTATCTGACAATTGACTAAGTACGACTAACAATCAGAATAGTTGGGAGTCGAGAGGATAATGGTATCCTAACTACCCTTTTTCTCCCTCATAGCACCTAGATCTAACTTGTTTGAATCATTAGATGTTTTAAGGGGGGAAGTCAAGTGTCGGGTCTTCAAGCTAGGTACAGTCGACAACCCAAGTACTTGGATGTTGTGTACAAGCACGTACACCCCATTTTTGTATTCCAGATTGTTATGAAATTGTTTTGAAAAGACACTTGACGTTGGATCAAGTGTTTGAGTTTATTATGAAAAATTTGTGTGAAATAAGGGAGGAGAGAGATAGAATGAAGTTGAGAAGATAATGGATAATAGATGTGGATCATGGAATGGATGATAAATACTTGACATTGGATCAAATATTTGTGTTTCAATGGTGTGAGTTTTATTTGAAAAAAAACTTGACATTGGATCAAGTACCTTTGTTTCTTTTGAAATTCTTTATTTTTATCGTTTATTTTTATCTTCTTAGTTAGCATGCATGATGAACTACTAAAAGGAATAAACCTAGACTATTACATCTTCATGGGGTGGGGGAACATGTGACTCACAATGAGGGAATGTAAGCAATACAACATAAATGGAAATGGAAAGGAATTAGACAAGTACAAACTATGTATGATGCCTGAAACATACAAGTGGCATGGTACTCCATACAATACAAGTTAATTGAATGAGTTAAAGGCAATGGGATAGGTTGGATAGCACTTGAAGCTCAAATTCACACGTGGACACAAACAACAGATGGGGTTAGTTACACAAAATGAACCAAATGGAATTAAAATGCTAAAATAAAATGAATCATGAGATGTTATGATGAAAAGAGGTAATGATGTAGATATATTTATCATGGTGAAAATAATGGACATGCTAACACATCATATTAAATTGAAATATCATTTTCAATTTGGATTCAATAACCACAATCAAAGGGATTTATCAATTAAAATGGGATCAAAATCATGCAATACATGAACATGGCATACAACTAGAATTAAATCAATTTAAATCCTAATTAACAAAAATATATTAATCGTCAAGAGTTAAAATGGTCACTCACAACAAAATTTACATGACTAAACTAATATTTTTTAGGGGATTTTCTAATTTGATTAGCAAATTAAAACATGTTGATTTCTAATTAAATTCTACATGAACAATTAAGCATGAAAATTCAACTAACAATTAAAATCTAATTCTAAACATAGCAAAAAAAAAAACATGAAAATCATATGAATTAAAAATCAAGAATTCAAAACAAGAAAATATGAAGAAAAATAACCAAAATCATGAAAATAAATGAACCTTCAGAATTGGAAATAGGGTGCAATACAATTCTGGCGCGTGGGCCTAAGGGCCAAAAGTCCCACTGATTCAAACATGACCAGGGGGGGTGCATACAGTGGAAAAAATGAAATTGAATTTAAATAATGAAAAAATGTGCTAGGGTCAAAAGAGAGTTTATGCATGACTCCGATGTAAACCTCATTGTGTGCCACCACGCCGGAAATCACCTCCGGCTGCGGTGGCCACCAAAAACACAGATTTGACCCACCATCTAGCTCGTCTTCTCATGCTCTTCCTAAACCTTCCCTCAATTCCATGAAAATCTAAACCTAAGGTTGTAACCGAATCATGATATCCCAAGAACTCTAGGTGTTGGAAGTTAAATTAAATGCTCCTTACGAGGACTTTAAGCTTAGGACCCTAGAGTTTTTGTTCCTCCCTCAACACTCTATGTCATAGTATAAAAAATGGTGAAAAGTGAAGGTTTCATAAGTTACTTGCCGGAGACGACGAAGGCGATGACGAATTTCCGATGAGTCCTTCTTACTCTGAATCTCTTTTTTTTCTTTTGATTATACAACCTTCTTCTCCTTCTTCTCGTTGTTTATGTTGTGTTCACCGTGATTGAATTGAACCGAGTTAGTGAGTGAAGCTTGAGAGGTTATGGTGAGTGATTGAGTTGTGAGAGTTCTAGGTTGGTGAAGGTTGATGAATGATGAAGACACGTTTTTGGGGAGGAGAGGTTTTTGGAATTTGAGAGGTTTATGAGGATTTTCTGATTGTTGAGAATGAGAGGTTTAATGATTGAATTCTGGTAAAAATGATTTCCCTCCTCCTGATTGAGGAGATGATGAATTGTATTTATGAGTTGTTATGATGTGGCCCAGGGATCTAAGAAATCAGTTAGGGAAGTTTGTTGTAATTGAAATATTCATGAAATCGAGGAAAAATGGTTATGAGTTTTGTTATTGTAGTTAGTTAGGTTAGTTGATATTTGGTGGTGATGGATTCTTGCAACTAGGGTGTGTTGGTATGCATTTTCTTTTCCCTATTTCCACTTCTGCATGTTATTGTTTTGCTGCTATTAATATGTGTTTGCATTGTAGCTGCCTTGTATTATGACCTTGATGCTTGGATGTGCATTATGAATGAATTATATTGTTAATTTAATGCCTTTCCATGCTAGTGTAGTGAACTGATTAATGTATTATGGTCTGTCAAGCCGGTGTTCAACTAAATTACTGTTGATGTCTTCATGCTCCATTTCGATTTTCATGACTTGGTCAGTTGTGCTTTGACTTGTTTTCAAGGTTTTGTACTGGTCTTGTTGGTTTGGCCATGTCATGGAGATGTTATGATTGAGTTTGAGAAGGTTTTGTGTTGTATGATTTGTTGCATGATGCCTTGGTCAGGTTGATGAATAAAGGTCTGTTATGTTGGGCATGTACATGATGTATGTTACAGACTCAGGTTTGATGTCTTAATGTGTATGGCACCTGCTTGGACTGATGGTATGCATGTCTACCATTAACATGAGTTGCTGCAAGTTTATTTTATGTTGGATGGTGCATGGTTGAATGCTTCTAACTACTACAGGTTTATGGTGGATGCATAATGGTTTTATTGTCTTGATTTCATGTTATGGAAATGGATGGTTTACATGCTATTTGATGCATGACTGCTTTTGTTTTGCTTGGTTTGAATTAATGGTATGCATTATGGTAACATGTATGTGTATGCAATGTTAATGATTCTCATGTTATGTGTTGTTAAGAATGTGGTTATCATGGTTGTGAAATGAATTGAATGCATGGTTGTTGCTAGTGATGGGGTATGGCTCATGAACTTAAGACATTTGGAGCAAGACCACCATGAATGACTTGAAGAAAATGGTTACTTACAAGTGAAGAAATTTGGTAATGAAGTTGAAAATGAAAATGAAAGCATGAAGAGCAAAGTGGAAACTTGACATTAGGTTTAGGGATTTAGATGAGTTGACTTTGGTCAATCGGTTGACCAAAAAGTCAATAGTTGACCAAAGTCAACTACAGGCCAAAAGTCAATTTTTTTGTATTTTTTTGTATTTTATTCATGTATGGATATTTTTATGATCTATGTAATGGAATTTGGTATTTGAATGAAATGGATTAGTATTTGAATGAATTGGATACTTGTATGGGTTTGAAACTTGTAAGACCGTGTATGAGCATGATACTTGAAATGAATTGAAATGGACTAAATGATGAACTTGGACATGAATTGAACAAAATCAATCCAAAGAACCACAAATGAACCATGAAAGAATGACACATGACAAGTCTTGAATGAATCCAATTAAGTTTGAACAAGGACCAAAATGGGAAATGACATAATCTAACCCAAGATCCATGGGCCAAGAAACAATGGCATGAAAATGGCATGAAATAACATTTACCAGGTGAAATCAAGTAAAGAAATGAACCATGTACTTGAAAGAACCAAATGAAGTGGCACTAGGCAAGACATGACCTTGGATTAGGCATGAAATAACATTGACCAGATGAAATCAAGCAAAGAAATGAACCATATACTTGAAAGAACCAAATGAAGTGGCACTAGGTAAGACATGACCTTGGATTAGGCATGGGGATGACTGTAACAGTGCATTCGCGACCGTCGAGCTATGGATAAACCCGGCGTCATTGAAAAATCAGAGTCGCCACTACACTTTTATTGTTTCCAAAGAAAAGGAAAAGTACGAACAAAACCCAAAGATAAGAAGTTTTCAAATCAAAACTAATAAAATGTCAGATATTATAGGTAAGGGGGTTGGTTACACAGAGGGAATGTATTAGCACCCAAAGTGTCCTAGGTACTCCTAGGGAGCCCTTTTTTATATGCAAGTGTATTGGTTGAAAATATGTTTGATAAAAATAGAATGGGGAGATGAGAAAAGAATTCATTTAATATATTTTTGTGTTTGACAAGACCTTTGGTCTTAGGCCTACGTACCAACATAAAAATGAGGGATCAAAACCTTGTAGTTCGTGGTAAAAATTTCAAAGAGATTGGTGGATTGATTTTAACAAAAGTTTAAAGGTAAAAGGAAAAAAATGACCAAAAGATTTAAATGAAGTTGGTAGTTCTTTTTGTGTTTTAAAATTGAGGTCAATATGATTAAGTTTATTCACAATTTTTGCTAAGAAAAAGTTTTGAAAATCAGTGGCATAAGGTCAAAGCTTCTATTCATTAAAACATGTCTAAGTTGAAAACATAAACAAAGAAAGTTTTTAAAATGAGGGAGAAGACTTTGAAATTAAAGAAAGAAGGGAAGAGATGAAGGGACTACCCTAAACAAAATTAAAAGTTAAGAGTTTAAAAGATCTGACCAATGGGAAGCAATCCACAAGACAAAAATGTCAGATAGAAACCTATTTCCTTTGGAGTATTGAGCAAGAAACAAGTATAAGAAACATACAAGCAATTAATAATTAAGACCAAGGAATTAAATAAAGATGGCCATAACATCCAAGCAAGCACTCCAATAGCAAGCAATCTTCAAATGCCTTCCAATGTATCAGATGAAATATTTCCTTGGCAAACTCATAGAAATAATAATCAAACATAACAAAGATAACAATATAACAATTAAGCACATAGACAAAGTGACAGATGAACTAAGGGTAAACTCAAGGGTTGCATCAGATGAAAGGCACTGTCAAGGACAGTCCAGTCTCAAAATATTAGCATTGGCCAAGTCCTTCAAAGCATAGGGAATATTGCCTACTTCTAAGTCCAAGAGTTTTGATCAAGTCAAGGGCATAGGTCCAACAGTTCAGCAACATATTTTTTTAGGGTTTTGTTGATAATAAGTATTTTAAGGTCATAAGACCATAAACAGAACAAAATCAAAAGCACACAATATATACAAGCACAAATGATATGGCTCAAGTGAGCAAAGTGAAAATGACTGAAACATAAACATGTTGGATGAAATGTAAATGGTAATAAAAGATAAAGGTACTTGAATTTAAATTGCATTAAGTAAATGACTTGAAAGTAAAGCAATATTAATACGAAGTTAGTCAAATGTTAGTGAAGAGTTTTAATTATTTAAGTCATTCTTTGGAGAACACTCAATCATTCATTCATAAGTATGAAGACTTGAACCAAGACATCATCTATGAGAAGGGCTCCAACTTGGATAAATCAATAAGTATGCCACTAGCTCTCACAAATGGAAAAAAGGTTAAGTCCTTACACAATGCCATGAAGAATGAGAGACTTACAATCTCACTTACAAGAATGCTATGCCGTGTTGTACAGATTTAACTCTATGTTAAGCAATAGTAATTGGACTTATGTAGAAGTCGCAACTATCTGAGGGCGGGCAATAAAAATATTGGTCTTAATGCATGTTAGAGTCATGGTACAAAGAACCAAGCTCCTAAAACATACCACACACAAAAATAAAATGGGAGGGATCTATCTTAATCAGGCTCATATTGATTCATCTTACATAAGGTCATTGATGAATCAACTAGCAATTGATACTTGAGATTTCATTGGTCAATGAATGAATTGGGAACGAATAGGGATGAAGATGAAGAGGGAAGGGGAAATAGAAACCCAAATTGATCACAGAAGGAGTTTCATCTAATCAATACTATCCATTCATTTTGAGGGATGAAATGTACATTTCAACAACCCCCTAAATCCAATAGTATTGATCAAATGAAAGTTCAAATCAACCATGATCAATGTCAAACAGAAAGTCAAACATCACAAGGTCAACTAAATGTCATACCCCAATTTTGTCTGAGCATTTTAAATTTCATAAATTCGATTTTAATTTCAGTTTGCATCGTATGTATAACATGACATGCATTCCATCATTAATAATATCTAAAATATCAGTCAGAATAAATTCTTGAAAATACAGACAATTTGGTTAAATCATTCCTCAAGTACGTGCAAAATCAGCGGATAAAAAGTTTCGAAATCAAACTTGCAGACGTCAGTATTATAAATCTACAATTCACGTAGTTTAACCTGGTGTACTCGTTATATTTTTTGATAACTTTTTCAGTCGCATTTTAATCCGTCTGAGCCTTTTAACCGATGAAAATTTATTTCAAAATTAAAAGAAACGCTGTATTTTTTCAATAAGTATGTTTCGCACTAATCATTTTAATGTATCCGATTTAATTTTTCGAGCAAATTTTCGCCCGACTTTTATTTATTTTTAGTCGTTTTAATTTTATTCTTTTGCCAAAATATTTAGATTAAATAAATAGAATTTTCCATGTTCTTAGTTTAATTTTATCATGATTATTTAAAAAGTTGTGATTTTTATTTGAATTAATTGATTTAATCCCATTTAAATCAATTAAAACATCTAGAAGGGGCAACTTTGTCATTTTAAATTAGTTGTGCTTCTTTGAGTCAATCGAGATCATCGGTTCAAATTTATCAATGGTCCTCATTAGCAATTCACACTTATTTCATTTATCCAATCAAAAATTAGGATTTAATTAGTAGATATCAATAAAATAAAATAAAAGATAATAATAACAAAAATAAAATAGTAAGTGAGTCAATGTTTGGTTGACACGTGGCACATAGGATTCTCCTACTTAGAAGATATCCACATGCTAGCTAGTGATTTTTTTTTGGAAAATAAAAAAAAGGGCATCTATTACAGCTCAGGGGGGAGCCGGTCTTATCCATTCCCAACGGTCACTAAGGAGATTTTTCTGGATTTTTAATAAAAAGAAAAAATATACAGGAGACCTCTCTCCTCAATAACCTCTCTCTCTCCAAAAAAACAAACAGAAAACGAAAAAAGGGAAGAAAGAGGATTGTTCCTCTTCTTCTTCAAACGTATCCGCCGCACCACACTGGCAACAATCCACTAATATCCGTAAATCCTCCGTCTCTGCCGCGCCATTCATAAATCCTCACCTTCCTTCACTCTTAACCTTCACGCACACCCATACAAAACCTTCTTCTTCCTCCGTGAAACCACCACTAACACCACCCTAAACCACCACAATTTTCTTTGTTCACCGTCGCGTCAACAACTTCTCACCAACAACAACTCTCTCTGTTCGCTTCAACCACTTCCGTCGTCTTCCACCGTCATAACCACCGACTCTTCACCGCCGAACCACAAGTCAAACCTCACCGGCGACGGACGTCCTTCCGCCCGTGCAACACACCAACAACCTCATTCTTTCCTCGATGCCTTTCTATGTGAAGAGCAAAACTCTGAAGACGGTGATCCCGACGCAACCGTTACCGATTCTGAAACCGTTTTAGATGATCCATTTGAGGCGAAGTTGCAGTATTTTCCTTTGGGTTTTGCTTAGCAATGATGCGTTTTGGGAAAGCGGTGAGCTTGCTTCGTTGATTTCTTAAGAGGGTGAGACCCGTTTGTGTTGTGGGAATTTTGTTGGGGATGGATCTTTGGAGGAGATTCGTGTGGAGGATCTGAACTGCATTTCTAAACTGCTAAAATGGAGGAAACCCATGTTCCACTTCTTTTAGATTTTCAAGTTGAGGAATTTAGATTTGTGTTTGAAGCTAAGACTATACAGAGTATGGAGCTTTTGGTATTATCTACTTTGAAATGAAGGATGCATCAGGTGACATCCATTTCCTTCCTTGAATACATTGTTAGAAGGCTTATTTGGAAAAGCAGTTTGCACTCTGGAATTTATGTGGTGCTGTGAGAGGATTCTTCTTCCTGTCATTACCGACTCAAAGGTTATGATGAATTATCTTCCGTATACATTGGCTAATCTAAAATAAATTAATTAGCTAAATTTTGGTTAACTAGTTAATAGCGATCAATTTGTTTTAATTATACTTAAAATAAGTTGATTAGTTAAATTTTGGTTAACTAGTTAATAGCGATTAATCTATTTTAATTATAAATAAAGTAAATTGATTAGTTAAATTTTGGTTAATTAGTTAATTCCAATTAATTAATTTTAATTAATTTGATTATTTGATTTAATTAATTAATATTGGTAATTGATTTTAATTAACCTAATTAATCAATTTAACCTAAAAATCTTAATAAATTAATTTTCGATAATTACGAATGGGTTGATTTCTCATACTATCACAATTTTACACTCATTTACAAAAAACACTTCAATTTCATTATTAATTCCAAAACCATGATAAAATCATTTAAAGATCACACAAATCTTGATTCAATATTGAGTCCACGTTTCCATACCTTTGTAAGTCGATCGCTTTATACATCGCCATCAACCTAACATAGCTTACTCTTGGGCTTTCTTACAATGAGACCTATTTGGTTATTAATTAATCGAGTAGATGATTGATTCACTAAAATACAATTTATTCACAAAAACACATTCAAAACCTCGATCTAACATCGAGTATTTCTATTCAAAATTAAGTTAAAAAATACATAATTACTATTAAATACCCTTTCATTTAGGAACGAAAAGGGGGATGTTTTTGAGTCTTCAACTCCTCTTCTCGATTATTTGAATACGAGTTCTCTTACTCAGTTAGTCAAATAATCGTCATTTCTAACTCTCCCAAACTTAACCTAATCAAATTATTTTCATAATAATGCAATGAAAAGGGAGATGACTTTGAGCCTTCAACTTCTCTCCTCAATTGTTTGAATACGAGTTCTCTTACTCGGTTAGTCGAACAATTGTCATTCTTTCACAAATTAATAACCTAATCAAATCATTTTCAGAATAAACTATACGAAAAGGGAGATGGTCTTGAGCCTTTGATTCCTCTCCTCAAATGCTTGGATATAAGTTGTTTTACTCAGCCATTCGAGTATTTATCGTTTATCTAAAACACATCAACCGTATATAAACTTATTTTCATAATCAATCAGATAAAAAAGAAAGTGGTCTAGAGTCTTCTATTCCCTTTTCCGATTATTAGGATACGAGTTGTCTTACTCGACTATCCGAGTAATTGTCATCCATTCAAAACACCTTAACTATCATCAAATCCTTTTACAATTAAGGATGAAAAGGGAGATGGTCTAGAGCCTTCGATTCCTCTCCTCGACTATTAGGATACGAGTTGTCTTACTCGACCATCCGAGTAATCGTCATCCATTCGAAATACCTTAACTATTATCAACTCCTTTCATAATAAAGGATGAAAAGGGAGATGGTCTAGAGCCTTCGATTCCTCTCATCGACTATTAGGATACGAGTTGTCTTACTCGAATATCCGAGTAATCGTCATCTAACAAAGTGTCTCAACATATCAAATATATATATATCTTTCTCGCCCCGTGCGATCAAAACCAATCAAACAAAACATCCAACATATTAATCCAATTTGTCACCCTCATGTGATTAAGACCCTTTTGTAGCACCTCAAATTTGCACCTATCATTGTGCATACCATCTCATATTAAGTCATAGCATATCATGATCCATTGC
This sequence comes from Lathyrus oleraceus, assembly GCF_024323335.1. Classification (NCBI taxonomy): domain Eukaryota; kingdom Viridiplantae; phylum Streptophyta; class Magnoliopsida; order Fabales; family Fabaceae; genus Lathyrus; species Lathyrus oleraceus. The sequence continues at coordinate 46,871,477 of NC_066582.1, forward strand.
ATAGCATTTGCATTGTCCCCAGTTGCCTCAAGAGCAAGCAAGTCAGAAATTAGGTCAAACTGATCAGGAGATCAGTCAACCAATCAAGCAAAGGTATTTCTCAAGGAGCAAAGGCCTTAGGGTTTGTCTAACAAGTTCACATGATTTGGAGGTCTATTTGAAGTGTTCAAGTCAAGGGTTGAAGGCTCAGAGGTCATCAGTTCATGCACAGCCAGGTCAAAACCCTAGAAAGTCAACAATCAGTCAAAGCAGTGGATGGTGGCCATTCTTGTGGAATTTGGGCACCATGGTCAATAATCAAGAGTTCATATGTCTTGGGGCATCATTTGAAGTCAAGGTCTCAAGGAATTAGGGTTTGGAATTCATCAGAAGTGCACAGTCAGTCCAAAACCCTAGAAAAGTCAAACTTGGTCAACAGTTGATTTAATCAAGGATTTGATGGATAGAATTGATTTGAAGGAGCTCATTCATGCTTGTATAAGCCTCATCTATCATGTCCAACCTCATCATGGAAGAAAATCAAGCCAATCAGAAATTTTCCAAAAATAGAAACTGGACCTGTAATTTCAACTGCCAAAAATAGAAACTTCTTGATCCTCAACTTACATCATGATACAAGCTTCAAATGAATTTTTGCCCAACATGAAAGTTGAAGATCTTGTCTTCCCATTTCCAAAAAGTCCAAGAACTCTCAAATCCCATGTATGGTTGTCAAGATATGATCAAATCATTTTCACCAATTTTTGAACTTCAAAGAGCCATATCTCTCAACCCATAAGGCCAAATTTGGTGGGGTTTTTTCCTACACACCACATTTTTCATCCTCTTTCCAAAAATATAAATTTCATAACCTAAAACCCTACCATTCAAAATGGCATTTTTGGACCTTTTGCATTTAAATTCAAAGTTTGACCCAAAGTTGACTTTTTGTTTCTTTGACTTTTTCTTGACTTGGCCAATTGGGAAATGCTTTAAACCATATTTGTGACTTGCTCCAATCCCAAATTCATGTCCATACCATCATTACACTACCATTTTGGACAAAAATTCGAAGTTGGCAATTTGTGCATTTGGCTTCATACAAGTAAAACAAAGTTGGCAATTAGAGAGCAAACAACAAAACAGCATTTTGCATAGTCTGTACAGCCTGTGCCCAGCCCAATTCGACCAGCTTCACACCTCCCTTGTTCACTTACATACCAATTAGCAAAATTGCAAATTGAATCATTTACACTAAGCTAGCTTACCACATGGTTAAGTAAGGTTAAACAGGTCATATTTAAGCTTCCTTCTGCAAAAATGAACCCTAGTTTTTGCAGCCCCTCGACAGAAAATACACACACACTCTCTCTTGCATTTTTGCAAAAGCACATTTTCTGCACAAAAATTCCAAAACCCTCAAGCTGCCTTTGGTTGTTCCATCATCCATCACCAACATTGAGCTTGTTCCAACCACCAAATCACAACTGGATTGCCATTTTCTAGCTCTGTTTTTCGAAGGACCAGTCATGGCAATTTGTAATCTGCTCGTGTCCAAGCATGCTTGAGCTTAAATAGCTTCACCATCTACCATTCCAAGGCCAAGAGAGTACCTGTTTCGAGCTAAAGGATCCAAAACAACACTGCATCATCAGCTTGCTTCATCATTGGTATTTTTTCGAATCCTTCACTTTGCCAAACTATCACATGATTAATGTAGGTCTTAACTTGCTGAAGTTCATGCACTTTGTCTTACACGATTTGGTTGATTGATTCATAAGAAATATGTGATTTGAGTTTTATGTACACATGATTTTTAGTTCGAATCCCATTCCATGGTGTTTTATACTGAAAATGTTGCTTGGTTTAGTCATCACCATGCTTGAATGAAGCTATTAGGGTGTTCAATTTCTATTTCTGCACATTTCGAAAATCCAAGTTGCATGAAGATTGTGATTGTATGCTGTTCATGCCAAACTTAACCCTGCCCAGTTTTTCTCATGAGTGATTGTGTTTTGTTGTTGGTTGAGTTTAGATGTTGGTAGTTGTTGCATGGCCATGTTGATTATGGATGTTGTTTGTTTGGTTCGTGCATGATTGATGTTGAATGAAGTTGCAATGCCAATGCCCTGTTAAACCCTAGCTCGTATGCACGAACCCAGAAAACTTGAAGGTGATTGGTTGTTGTTGCCCTGGTCACTGTTTCATTGGGGGCGGGCCAATCAGGACATTTCCTGGGCGCCCCTGAAACGCTACCGTTTTACTAAATGAGGTTCAATATTACCACAATGCCACGGTTGACCCTTGTGTTGACCATTTGTCTTGCTTTTGTTCATGTTTTCACCCCAATGTTTATCCATCTTCCACGATTTATTTCTCTTTCACATTTATTCCAAAAATTGTGAAATTTTTTCCTCATATTCATGAATGTGTCCTCTATTTTATCATGATTTTTAATTAATTTTCCATTGGCTGGATTTTAATTGATAATTATTTTCTTGACATGTATGCCAAAATGATACATTGTGCCATTCCTTTTGTGAAATTGTCATATTGCATCCAATGAGCTTGAAATTTTTTGTGGTAAAACTAGACACATTGACCTTCATTTCCATATAAAGTTTGTGCATTTATCATTTGTGGATTGAGAGTTATGATTTTTTGAAGTCATGTGTTGCATTTGATGTCATACTATGAACATGCATCTTCCCTAATTTTGTTCACATGCTTCCTTGCATCCAAATGACCCCAAATTTTGCATGAATGATCCTTTGTATGTCTACTTCATGTATGAATTTTCTTGGACTTTATTGTGCAATTTTCCATTTGATTGTGATTTTTCTTCCCTGCCTAGTCCATGGTTGACTTTTTGTGCTACATGTTGCCAAATCTTTTGGGGAATCCTCATACTTTATCACATGATCATGAAATTTCATATGTGATAACTAGACTCCTTGAGCTTTGCATTGGTGTTAATCTCACTCATTTCTCTTCTGTTTTCAAATTGATATGATTTTTTGAAGTTGACCCATGCTTGTTGACTTTCACCATGCTTACTTGAACTTGGTTTGACTTCATGATTTTACTTGACTGCCTTCCTCTCATCCAAATGCCATGAAAGTTTACATGTATACCATGTTAGATGCTAGGATTGAGTGTGATTTATTTCATGATTTTTGAAAATGTTTGAGTTGACTTTTGATGCAAGTCATTCTGTTGACTTTTGTATGCTTTCTTTGCCTTAATTTGACTTCAAATGTGCATGAAATGACAATGATGCATGATATGATTGTGGGCCCAATTGTGATTGCTTTCTAATTGGTTGACTTTGACTTTGGTTGACTTTTACTTGCTGCCTTGACTTTTTCTTTCATCTTTGACCCTAGGCTAGCCCTAGTGGTCCTTTGGACTTATGTTGAGTTCATCTGTTTCAGGTTGAGCATAGTGCTTCCAAGATCATACCAATTTGATTGATGTTTGTTTGTCTATATTGTGCTAACCTTTTGTTTTGTAGGTGACTCATGTAACTTGAGTCTTGCTTTGCACAGTTGACCTTCTGTGGTTGACTGTTTATCCATTTCCTTTGGTTTTAACTGTGGAACTGTGAACTGATCTGTTTGACTTTTGCAGGTACTTTAGTTGCTTAAGTTCTCTGAACTTGATTTGCTTTGCTTTTTAGCAACTTGCTTGAGGTATAATCTCTTTTACTACATGTAGTCTGGAGACCCGGTCTGTTATTTGACCGGGCAAACTGTCTGAAGTCCTCCTTAAGAGGCAATGCCTGTGTATGTTTACTTTGTCCCTGTACAGAGTCAAAGACCTCCTAAGTGAAGAGGCAATTGGTGGAAGGTAGGGATATGCAATCTATCCCCCACTATTCAGTGTGTCTTCTGTCTCGCTCACACCACTGTGTTGATGCACTTCAGATAAAAACCCAAGATCTTGTGCAATTGCACAGTTGAGTCAGTTTAAATGTGTAGAAGGGTTCCCGCTTTCTGAACCCACACATTCTTGTCAAATGCTCTCTCTGGCCAGGGATAGAAGCAATGAGGCACACCCCTCATCTCCTTTCATCTGCTTCACCTTAGCCTCTCAATGGCAAGGTTAAGAGCACACTTACCCCATTCCAGTTGGCCCTAGTGCCTAACCTTTGATGTTTGAGCCCCCCTGTTGGTGTGTTTATTTTATGCTGTATGTGTTTGTGATTGCTTTGTTTGCCTCTTTAGGCTTTAGTTTAGGTTTGCCCTTGTGCAATAGGTTTGTGCTTGACTTGCTTCCTGTGCAAGTCAAGTCTGTGTGGCTTAACCCTTGTGTGAGCCATGTTTAGAACTGTTCGGCCGAACTACGGCAACTCTGATTCTCACGTTCAGGTGAGATACGTAGGCACGAGACGCGATGTCTTGCCGAGTTTGACTAACAACTAACAACTAATCCGTGCTTGTTTTCGCCCTCGTTGCGATCCTTTCTCTCGCCCTCGTTGCGATCGAGCCTTTCCCTTTCTCTCGCCCTCGTTGCGATCGAGTCCTTTTTCCCTGCCGGCCGAACTACGGCAACTCTGATTCTCACGTTCAGGTGAGATACGTAGGCACGAGACGCGATGTCTTGCCGAGTTTGACTAACCACTAACGCTAACTCTTTTCTCTCACCCCTGTGTGATTGAGATCTTTCCTTTCTCTCGCCCTCGTTGCGATTGAGACCTCCCCTTTCTCTTGCCCTCGTTGCAATCGAGACCCTTGCTTCCTGTGCAAGCCGTGTCTAGGATAGGTTGGCCCTCGTGCCATTTAGCTAGAAACCTTAACTTAGGGTTGACTTTGCATGACAACATCTAGGCTCGAGTCGTAGTCTCCCTAGAGTTGTGTCTCCCTCTGTTATCTGGTTAGGCTAGATCCTTGTCCCTGCGTAGGGGAACTACATCGCCCTGATCTTCACACCAGATGAAGTATGTAGGCAGGAGATTGAGCTGATCTCTCCGGGCGCCTTTTCTTTCTTTTGTGTGTGTCGTCTGACCTTTGCTAGGCTCGAGTCCCCGTACTCCTTAGCATTTGCTGTCTGTCTGTTTGTGTGTGTTTGACAGTTATAGGCTGAGTCCCCGACTCCCTATCAACCTGTTGTGTTGTTGTGTGCTTGGAAGCCGATGTAAGTCCATCGAGTGGCATTTGGGTTCCAGTGTGCGTGTGTTTAGGTTCGGATGCTGATGTAAGTCCAGTGATTGGCATTCAGGCTCCACGTTTGCCTTTGCCTGTGTTCGTTTGTGTGCGTGTCAGCCGAGCTACGAATGCTCTGATTCTTCTCTCGTCCGAGAAGATACGTATGCATAGGATGCGATATCCTAGCGAGCATGTGTCGTTTCCCCAGTCCGAACTACTTCGACTCTGATGTCTATGTCTGATAGACTAAGTAGGCCCAGGATGCGACATCCTGCCGAGTCAGTTTCAGTCAGTCTCTTTCGTTTCTTTCAGCCAGTGTGTGTGAGTTTGAGCAGTGTTTTAGCAACCATTTTCCTTCCTCTTGTGCGTGGATCCCGTAGAGTACTACGGATGCGTAGGGTGCCTAACACCTTCCCTTCGCATAACCGACTCCCGAACCCATCCTCTTTGGTCGCGAGACCATGTTCTTTCCTAGGTTTACTCTGAGCGTTTCCTTTCCCTCTTTTGGGATAAATAACGCACGGTGGCGGCTCTGTTGTTTCTTTCTTTTCCCGCCGGTTTTTCGCGCGATGCGACAGCTGGCGACTCTGCTGGGGATGTAGAGAAGTTGACCTATGCTGGTCCATCTTCCCTGAGCGAGTCTCTCCTAGCGCTCTCTAGGATTAGGGTTTTGGTTGCTTTCTGCTTGTTGTATTTTATTGCATTCTTTGTATATATGTACATTTATTGTTTGCATTGATTGTGTGCATTGATGTTTGCATTCATATTCATCATTTGCTGTTGCCTGGCTGGTTGTCTGTTTTCTCTGTGTGGGGGGGAGTCACTTGAGGTAAAAGGTCCAATACCCAGACCATGAGTGAAATCTAGGATGATTAGGAATAGAGTGATTCATGGGAAGCGGGTGGTATGGCGCCACTTAGCGGAACATTGATATCACGAGCAGTTCAGACCCTGGTGGGATACTGTCGTTACATACTTCGGGTGTGTATATGACAGTATTTCTGCGAAAGGTTATTTATGCTGCGTTTCTCTCAACTTTACCCTGGCCTAGACTACACCCGTGAGTGGGGAAGGGTTGATTTTAACAGGTACAGTTGGTGACTCCTGGTAGACTACGAGTTATATTTCTGGACGCCGGAGGTTCGACCCTGGTATTGATCAGAGGGTTCCGTTTATTTCGGATCCCTGGGCTGAATTTGAGGGTACTCGCTCAGATGGTGACTCAGTTCTCCAGACTTGGGTTCAGATGCCAGCTCCTCAGATGACTTTGGGGTTTCAGATGGTTCCTCAGATGCCAGTTCCTGCCAGTCTTGGCTCCATCATTTGCATCATAGCATATTTATTTTCAAAAAAATAATAATGCATGGAAAAAGTTAACTTGCATGCGCATATCCTTTATCAGGATCATTCATGACAAAATAGCATCCGCATCATGCATATCATGTACATAGCATCCTTGCATTGCAGACATGTTTGGGGACAAGACTTCTCACTTCGGTTTTTGACTGAGACAGGATTGCTGACCGCTGACCGCATCGCCACGACCAGACTCAACCATCAGAGAAGTATGGATCAGGTTCAGGCTGAGCTAGCTGAGATGAGGGCGAACATGGCCCAGTTCATGACAACAATGCAAGGAGTTGTTCAGGGGCAAGAGGAGCTGCGTGCCTTAGCCCAGAGACTGGAAGCTGTGATTCCAGCTGCCAACCGTGCTTCACCAGTGGGTGTTCCTGTGGATGATAATGTTGCTGCTGCCGCTCCCGCCAGTAATTTTGATGTGGGTGATGAATTGAGGGGGATCAGAATCAGTGAACAGCCTCTTGCTGCAGAGACTGTTAATGTCAGAGCAACCCGCGCTCCGGTTCGCCATCCTGGTTCTTCAAGTTCTTCCAGTTCTAAGAAGACATACTCTGGGGCACCCAAAAGGGGAGAAAGTGAAACAAATGCTGTGCACCGTCGGAGGAGCGCAAATAGAGGACAGTATCGTCAGGCTGCTGCTGTGACTATTCCAGCAACTCAAACTCAACAACAGCCGAGAAGACCAGCTCAGCAGCATCAGCGTCAACAACATCGTCCTCAGCAGCAGGTTTACCAGCCTCCCATTGATAATCAAGCTGGTACAAGTAACGAGAGGAAGAAGATCACTTTTGATCCAATCCCCATGTCCTACGCCGAACTGTATCCCACTCTGATAGAGCGGAACTTGATCACTCCCAGAGACCCGCCGCCCATACCCGTCAACCCTCGGTGGTGGTATAGGCCTGAACAGCATTGTGTGTATCACTCGGGTGCTCCTGGTCATGATGTGGATAGCTGCTTCCAGCTGAAGATGAAGGTTCAAGACCTTGTGAGGTCAGGTATTCTGATCTTGGAGGACTTAGGTCCCAATGCTAATCAAGTTTGAAGATAACAAGTCCTGGGCTGGCGCCGACTTTTTCTTCAGAAGGGTTGTTCAGAAAGCAGAAGCTGCTGATGCAAGAAATACTGACAGTTGTCGTCCCCGTTGGGATCTATCACAATTGGGTCACTGTGGGCTTTCCTACAGTTGTTCATAAGTCTCTGTAATAATCACTTTGCTTAAAAACCCTTCTCCCATGCCAAAAGGAGAAGTGATGACATTGTTGGCAACATTTTGCGCAATGATATTTTCATTCAAATAAATTCATGTTAAAACATTTGTTTTTCCAATTGTTTTCCCTTTTCACTTTTGCATGAAATTGGTGATCACAAAAAACCTTAAAAAAAAAAACAAGAATAAAAGCAATCTTTTCATCTGCATAACGATTGTCTTGTTTGATTTTCAAAAAGCTTTTCATATCAAAATCATTATGCAGGTTGTTTCTTAAACCCATTGAACATAATGATCGGACGTCATCTCCCAATTTTGAATTCCTTGTATTCGAAGCGGAAGAAGATGATGTTGAAGGGATTCCTGACGAGATTTCCCGACTTCTTGAGCAAGAAAAGAAGATCACACTCAGCTGCATCTCGAGAATCAGCAGAACAGCCAACTGGGGCATTTATCAAAAAAAGAAAAAAAGAAAAAAGAGGAAATCAAAAAAAAAAAGAAAAGAAATTAATCAAAATCAAAAAAAAAATCAAAAGAAATCAAAAGAAAAAAAACAAAAGAGAAACAGCACCCTCAAAGTCCCAAGTTGGCTGATGCTGAATTCAAAGCAAAAACAAGAGATCAACTGCCATGTGTCATGGTCAGTCATATCAGCAGAGAGTAAAAAAGCATTCAACAAGAAGGTCAAGCCTCGTGTGTTCCGAGGGACCTTGTGCTCAAGAAAGTCTTGTCTTTCGTGCCCGATTCCAGGGGCAAGTGAACTCCAAGCTATGAAAGTCCATATGTTGTCAAGAGAGCCTTTTCAGGCAGTGTTCTAACACTTACTACAATGGATAAAGAAGTTCACTCGTCCTGTGAATTCTGATGCAGTCAAGAAATACTTCGCCTAAAACAAAAAAAGCAAAAAGCTCGATAAGTCGAACACCCCAAAGGGCGACTTAGGCAAAAAGGAGCGTCTCGGTGGATTGAAAACCCGAAAGGGCGATCCAGGCAAAAGTTAGAGACATTGAAAAAAAAAGAGAAATTACATCCCGCTAGATTGATCACCTCACACTGGGGCAATCTAGGCAAAAATTAGGGATTTGGCAAGTAACTGCATCTTGACAAGACTGTGCTCTATATCTGTCATCCGTCAGGGATTCTCGATTCGTCGTCGACTGAAGCTTTGAATACATCGAAAATTCAGAATGGTAGAGGAAAGGTCATTATGTTCAATGTAGCCCTCTCCAATATACATCACCGATTTCAAACTTGTACAGATCTATGGAGTCTCGCCCTTTGCAGACTACCATTCCATCACATCGATTTGAGCTTTTATCCAATTATTTGCACTCTTATTTGTTTTCAACTCAACAAATGTTTTGCATGTTTTAATTGATAAAGTATCATTGTTTTCAAAATAAACAAATTTTTCAAAAAAAACTGTTCTTAAACAAAGTGAACATTCACAATGATGGAAGAATACTTAGGAGACCCACAGTGCTCTCCCGAGGGTGGTACGATTACCAACAGGTAAGACAATTGTTCGTATCTCGAGCATGACTGTATCTTTGTCCTGCAGAACCTCGTATGGTCTCTCCTCAGCGAATTTGCCCGATGCAGTGTTGTTTGAATTTGTTCATCTTCATGTTCCCGGCAGTACAGATTCTTCCTCCAAATCCCTGTTAGCTCTATTGTGGGGCATCCCCAGTAGAGTGCTGTTTGAGCCCTATCGTGGGGCATCCCCAGCAAGATTGCTGTTTTGGACATTATTGTGGGGCAGCTCCCCTAGCAGAGCGTTTACTGAAGACTTCAACTTTCGCCTCTCCAGCAGGCCAGTCTTCCTCTCCACCAGCACGGGTGTTTTTCTTTGAAGATTCAGTATCCGGTGGATTGACGTCCCAGTAATCCGACATTCTCTCAGATAGATCCCCGAGTGGAGCGGGTTTCAATGAAATGCATCTCCAGCAGTGATTCTCCTACATATGGATTGGTTGGGTCGTCCCTAGTAGAGTAGAATTAATCACTCCAGCAGAGTTCATCCTACTAGTGGATTGGACGAGTTTCTACAGTAGACTGATATTTGCATCCCCAGCTGAGTTGATTCTACCTATAGACGGCATGGGTCATCCCCAGCGGAATAACAGATATTCTCCAAGCAGAGTTTATCCTATCCGAGGATTGGTTGGGTCTTCTTCCCAGTGAAGTCGCTTTGCTATTCCCCATGAAGGCTCTCCCCGCAGAGTATTTCCTCAGTCAGAACCTCCCCACAGAGTTGGAATGTCTGATCTTTTTGGATCCCTAGCCAGGGTTCATTTGCATTTTGCATGTAGTGATCATTGCATCTTCAAAAATCGCGTAGCATTTCCATTCCTAAATGGAGCATTACGCTATAGAAAAATTCAAACATATGCATTCATGTGTTCGAAACCCCATCAGACCGTATCCCCCTGCAGAGACGGATTTTTGTTCAACTTGTACAACGCATTTGCTACAGTTGCTCCAGTCAGCATTTGGTGTCCCCACAGAGGTTTATTTCCTCACCTGTTGGTGACAGAAAGTTTGTTTCTCCCCAGTGAGACCCCCTGCAAGTGTTCAGCCTAGCCCTGTCGTCTTGAGAATGTCAGTATACCCCGTCAGCACCCGCGTGTGTTTGTTTCTTTGGTGTCGGTAAACACCATCTTTCGGTGATTTCCAGTCATGCGTAAGTGTCTGGTCTTCTTTGGTGTCGGTAAACACCATCTTTCGGTGATTTCCAGTCATGCGTAAGTGTCTGGTCTTCTTTGGTGTCGGTAAACACCATCTTTCGGTGATTTCCAGTCATGCGTAAGTGTCTGGTCTTCTTTGGTGTCGGTAAACACCATCTTTCGGTGATTTCCAGTCATGCGTAAGTATCTGGTCTTCTTTGGTGTCGGCAAACACCATCTTTCGGTGATTTCCAGTCATGCGTAAGTGTCTGGTCTTCTTTGGTGTCGGTAAACACCATCTTTCGGTGATTTCCAGTCATGCGTAAGTGTCTGGTTTTCCTTTGATGTCTGTAAACATCATCTTTCGATGTTCGTAACATCGTTATCCCTTCCCTAGTGAAGGTTTCTCCTCTCCGTTGGTGTCGATAAACGTCGAGTTTTTCCTATTCATCCGATGATGTCTAGTTGTACCCTCCCCATGTGGACTTACCTCTCCGTTGGTTTCGATAAACGTTGAGTTTTTTCCCAGTCGTCCGTTGACGTCTGGTTGTATTTCTCTTATTCCCATTCATCCGTAAATGTCTGGTTGATCTTTTGGTGTCTGTAAACATCATCTTTCGATGTCTGTAAACGTCGAGTTTTTCCTGGTCGTCCCCAGTTGTTTACCTCTCCGTTGGTCTTGGTAAACGTTGAGTTTTTCCCATGTCGTCCGTTGACGTATGGTTGTATTCCTCCCAGTCATTCATAATGTCTGGTTACCTCTCCGTTGGTTCCGATAAACGTTGAGTTTTTCCTAGTTGTCCGTCGGCAGCTAGTTGTGATTTTCTTTTCCCATTCATCGTCGTTGCGATGTCTGGATGTGGCCGTACTCTTTGAAAACAAAAACCCAAAAAATATATACCCAGTAATAAAAATCAAATCCCAGTGGACGTTTCCATTGGTGGAACTCTATTGTGCAAATTTCTACGGTTCTTTTGTATTCAATCCCTGTTTACCCTGAAAGTCTGACAGCCGTTGCTCTCATCCGTTCGGGTTCCCAGCTGATTGAATAGGGGCAGCTGTAGCACCTCAAATTTGCACCTATCATTGTGCATACCATCTCATATTAAGTCATAGCATATCATGATCCATTGCATAGCATTTGCATTGTCCCCAGTTGCCTCAAGAGCAAGCAAGTCAGAAATTAGGTCAAACTGATCAGGAGATCAGTCAACCAATCAAGCAAAGGTATTTCTCAAGGAGCAAAGGCCTTAGGGTTTGTCTAACAAGTTCACATGATTTGGAGGTCTATTTGAAGTGTTCAAGTCAAGGGTTGAAGGCTCAGAGGTCATCAGTTCATGCACAGCCAGGTCAAAACCCTAGAAAGTCAACAATCAGTCAAAGCAGTGGATGGTGGCCATTCTTGTGGAATTTGGGCACCATGGTCAATAATCAAGAGTTCATATGTCTTGGGGCATCATTTGAAGTCAAGGTCTCAAGGAATTAGGGTTTGGAATTCATCAGAAGTGCACAGTCAGTCCAAAACCCTAGAAAAGTCAAACTTGGTCAACAGTTGATTTAATCAAGGATTTGATGGATAGAATTGATTTGAAGGAGCTCATTCATGCTTGTATAAGCCTCATCTATCATGTCCAACCTCATCATGGAAGAAAATCAAGCCAATCAGAAATTTTCCAAAAATAGAAACTGGACCTGTAATTTCAACTGCCAAAAATAGAAACTTCTTGATCCTCAACTTACATCATGATACAAGCTTCAAATGAATTTTTGCCCAACATGAAAGTTGAAGATCTTGTCTTCCCATTTCCAAAAAGTCCAAGAACTCTCAAATCCCATGTATGGTTGTCAAGATATGATCAAATCATTTTCACCAATTTTTGAACTTCAAAGAGCCATATCTCTCAACCCATAAGGCCAAATTTGGTGGGGTTTTTTCCTACACACCACATTTTTCATCCTCTTTCCAAAAATATAAATTTCATAACCTAAAACCCTACCATTCAAAATGGCATTTTTGGACCTTTTGCATTTAAATTCAAAGTTTGACCCAAAGTTGACTTTTTGTTTCTTTGACTTTTTCTTGACTTGGCCAATTGGGAAATGCTTTAAACCATATTTGTGACTTGCTCCAATCCCAAATTCATGTCCATACCATCATTACACTACCATTTTGGACAAAAATTCGAAGTTGGCAATTTGTGCATTTGGCTTCATACAAGTAAAACAAAGTTGGCAATTAGAGAGCAAACAACAAAACAACATTTTGCATAGTCTGTACAGCCTGTGCCCAGCCCAATTCGACCAGCTTCACACCTCCCTTGTTCACTTACATACCAATTAGCAAAATTGCAAATTGAATCATTTACACTAAGCTAGCTTACCACATGGTTAAGTAAGGTTAAACAGGTCATATTTAAGCTTCCTTCTGCAAAAATGAACCCTAGTTTTTGCAGCCCCTCGACAGAAAATACACACACACTCTCTCTTGCATTTTTGCAAAAGCACATTTTCTGCACAAAAATTCCAAAACCCTCAAGCTGCCTTTGGTTGTTCCATCATCCATCACCAACATTGAGCTTGTTCCAACCACCAAATCACAACTGGATTGCCATTTTCTAGCTCTGTTTTTCGAAGGACCAGTCATGGCAATTTGTAATCTGCTCGTGTCCAAGCATGCTTGAGCTTAAATAGCTTCACCATCTACCATTCCAAGGCCAAGAGAGTACCTGTTTCGAGCTAAAGGATCCAAAACAACACTGCATCATCAGCTTGCTTCATCATTGGTATTTTTTTCGAATCCTTCACTTTGCCAAACTATCACATGATTAATGTAGGTCTTAACTTGCTGAAGTTCATGCACTTTGTCTTACACGATTTGGTTGATTGATTCATAAGAAATCTGTGATTTGAGTTTTATGTACACATGATTTTTAGTTCGAATCCCATTCCATGGTGTTTTATACTGAAAATGTTGCTTGGTTTAGTCATCACCATGCTTGAATGAAGCTATTAGGGTGTTCAATTTCTATTTCTGCACATTTCGAAAATCCAAGTTGCATGAAGATTGTGATTGTATGCTGTTCATGCCAAACTTAACCCTGCCCAGTTTTTCTCATGAGTGATTGTGTTTTGTTGTTGGTTGAGTTTAGATGTTGGTAGTTGTTGCATGGCCATGTTGATTATGGATGTTGTTTGTTTGGTTCGTGCATGATTGATGTTGAATGAAGTTGCAATGCCAATGCCCTGTTAAACCCTAGCTCGTATGCACGAACCCAGAAAACTTGAAGGTGATTGGTTGTTGTTGCCCTGGTCACTGTTTCATTGGGGGCGGGCCAATCAGGACATTTCCTGGGCGCCCCTGAAACGCTACCGTTTTACTAAATGAGGTTCAATATTACCACAATGCCACGGTTGACCCTTGTGTTGACCATTTGTCTTGCTTTTGTTCATGTTTTCACCCCAATGTTTATCCATCTTCCACGATTTATTTCTCTTTCACATTTATTCCAAAAATTGTGAAATTTTTTCCTCATATTCATGAATGTGTCCTCTATTTTATCATGATTTTTAATTAATTTTCCATTGGCTGGATTTTAATTGATAATTATTTTCTTGACATGTATGCCAAAATGATACATTGTGCCATTCCTTTTGTGAAATTGTCATATTGCATCCAATGAGCTTGAAATTTTTTGTGGTAAAACTAGACACATTGACCTTCATTTCCATATAAAGTTTGTGCATTTATCATTTGTGGATTGAGAGTTATGATTTTTTGAAGTCATGTGTTGCATTTGATGTCATACTATGAACATGCATCTTCCCTAATTTTGTTCACATGCTTCCTTGCATCCAAATGACCCCAAATTTTGCATGAATGATCCTTTGTATGTCTACTTCATGTATGAATTTTCTTGGACTTTATTGTGCAATTTTCCATTTGATTGTGATTTTCCTTCCCTGCCTAGTCCATGGTTGACTTTTTGTGCTACATGTTGCCAAATCTTTTGGGGAATCCTCATACTTTATCACATGATCATGAAATTTCATATGTGATAACTAGACTCCTTGAGCTTTGCATTGGTGTTAATCTCACTCATTTCTCTTCTGTTTTCAAATTGATATGATTTTTTGAAGTTGACCCATGCTTGTTGACTTTCACCATGCTTACTTGAACTTGGTTTGACTTCATGATTTTACTTGACTGCCTTCCTCTCATCCAAATGCCATGAAAGTTTACATGTATACCATGTTAGATGCTAGGATTGAGTGTGATTTATTTCATGATTTTTGAAAATGTTTGAGTTGACTTTTGATGCAAGTCATTCTGTTGACTTTTGTATGCTTTCTTTGCCTTAATTTGACTTCAAATGTGCATGAAATGACAATGATGCATGATATGATTGTGGGCCCAATTGTGATTGCTTTCTAATTGGTTGACTTTGACTTTGGTTGACTTTTACTTGCTGCCTTGACTTTTTCTTTCATCTTTGACCCTAGGCTAGCCCTAGTGGTCCTTTGGACTTATGTTGAGTTCATCTGTTTCAGGTTGAGCATAGTGCTTCCAAGATCATACCAATTTGATTGATGTTTGTTTGTCTATATTGTGCTAACCTTTTGTTTTGTAGGTGACTCATGTAACTTGAGTCTTGCTTTGCACAGTTGACCTTCTGTGGTTGACTGTTTATCCATTTCCTTTGGTTTTAACTGTGGAACTGTGAACTGATCTGTTTGACTTTTGCAGGTACTTTAGTTGCTTAAGTTCTCTGAACTTGATTTGCTTTGCTTTTTAGCAACTTGCTTGAGGTATAATCTCTTTTACTACATGTAGTCTGGAGACCCGGTCTGTTATTTGACCGGGCAAACTGTCTGAAGTCCTCCTTAAGAGGCAATGCCTGTGTATGTTTACTTTGTCCCTGTACAGAGTCAAAGACCTCCTAAGTGAAGAGGCAATTGGTGGAAGGTAGGGATATGCAATCTATCCCCCACTATTCAGTGTGTCTTCTGTCTCGCTCACACCACTGTGTTGATGCACTTCAGATAAAAACCCAAGATCTTGTGCAATTGCACAGTTGAGTCAGTTTAAATGTGTAGAAGGGTTCCCGCTTTCTGAACCCACACATTCTTGTCAAATGCTCTCTCTGGCCAGGGATAGAAGCAATGAGGCACACCCCTCATCTCCTTTCATCTGCTTCACCTTAGCCTCTCAATGGCAAGGTTAAGAGCACACTTACCCCATTCCAGTTGGCCCTAGTGCCTAACCTTTGATGTTTGAGCCCCCCTGTTGGTGTGTTTATTTTATGCTGTATGTGTTTGTGATTGCTTTGTTTGCCTCTTTAGGCTTTAGTTTAGGTTTGCCCTTGTGCAATAGGTTTGTGCTTGACTTGCTTCCTGTGCAAGTCAAGTCTGTGTGGCTTAACCCTTGTGTGAGCCATGTTTAGAACTGTTCGGCCGAACTACGGCAACTCTGATTCTCACGTTCAGGTGAGATACGTAGGCACGAGACGTGATGTCTTGCCGAGTTTGACTAACAACTAACAACTAATCCGTGCTTGTTTTCGCCCTCGTTGCGATCCTTTCTCTCGCCCTCGTTGCGATCGAGCCTTTCCCTTTCTCTCGCCCTCGTTGCGATCGAGTCCTTTTTCCCTGCCGGCCGAACTACGGCAACTCTGATTCTCACGTTCAGGTGAGATACGTAGGCACGAGACGCGATGTCTTGCCGAGTTTGACTAACCACTAACGCTAACTCTTTTCTCTCACCCCTGTGTGATTGAGATCTTTCCTTTCTCTCGCCCTCGTTGCGATTGAGACCTCCCCTTTCTCTTGCCCTCGTTGCAATCGAGACCCTTGCTTCCTGTGCAAGCCGTGTCTAGGATAGGTTGGCCCTCGTGCCATTTAGCTAGAAACCTTAACTTAGGGTTGACTTTGCATGACAACATCTAGGCTCGAGTCGTAGTCTCCCTAGAGTTGTGTCTCCCTCTGTTATCTGGTTAGGCTAGATCCTTGTCCCTGCGTAGGGGAACTACATCGCCCTGATCTTCACACCAGATGAAGTATGTAGGCAGGAGATTGAGCTGATCTCTCCGGGCGCCTTTTCTTTCTTTTGTGTGTGTCGTCTGACCTTTGCTAGGCTCGAGTCCCCGTACTCCTTAGCATTTGCTGTCTGTCTGTTTGTGTGTGTTTGACAGTTATAGGCTGAGTCCCCGACTCCCTATCAACCTGTTGTGTTGTTGTGTGCTTGGAAGCCGATGTAAGTCCATCGAGTGGCATTTGGGTTCCAGTGTGCGTGTGTTTAGGTTCGGATGCTGATGTAAGTCCAGTGATTGGCATTCAGGCTCCACGTTTGCCTTTGCCTGTGTTCGTTTGTGTGCGTGTCAGCCGAGCTACGAATGCTCTGATTCTTCTCTCGTCCGAGAAGATACGTATGCATAGGATGCGATATCCTAGCGAGCATGTGTCGTTTCCCCAGTCCGAACTACTTCGACTCTGATGTCTATGTCTGATAGACTAAGTAGGCCCAGGATGCGACATCCTGCCGAGTCAGTTTCAGTCAGTCTCTTTCGTTTCTTTCAGCCAGTGTGTGTGAGTTTGAGCAGTGTTTTAGCAACCATTTTCCTTCCTCTTGTGCGTGGATCCCGTAGAGTACTACGGATGCGTAGGGTGCCTAACACCTTCCCTTCGCATAACCGACTCCCGAACCCATCCTCTTTGGTCGCGAGACCATGTTCTTTCCTAGGTTTACTCTGAGCGTTTCCTTTCCCTCTTTTGGGATAAATAACGCACGGTGGCGGCTCTGTTGTTTCTTTCTTTTCCCGCCGGTTTTTCGCGCGATGCGACACCTTTTCAGAAAGAACATTGTTTAAATCCCTTCTAACGCGCATAACAAACTAGTGCTTAAGCCTCCGCCGAGAGTAGACAAGCCGACGTTTAGCCTTTAGAACACGACCTAAACATATGTTCACTAAAAGATACCAACCAACCGTAGTTGCCCGAACTACGAATGCTCTGATTTCCTTATTGCACTATAAGGATACGTAGGTACGAGATTGCGAGATCTTGGCGAGCACACTAATAAAATATCTCCCTTTTCCCCCTTCTGAGGTTTCCATCCATCTCTATTTTCAATCTTTATCACTCGAAGAAAACAAACAACATAAGTTAACATTCAAATCTCAAATTTGAACTAAAAGGTTCCCGTTGAGTACAACGGACGTAAGGGGTGCTAATACCTTCCCCTTGCGTAATCGACTCCCGAACTCGAATATGGTTGCGACGAACATTATTCTATCTTTCAAAGGTTTTATCGATATTTTCCTATTCCTTCATTGGGATAAATAAAGTTCGGTGGCGACTCTGTTTGAACATAATTTTTCCGTGACCATCGCGAGGAATCGTGTTTTTCGAGATGCGACAGATGGTGACTCTGCTGGGAGATAATGCTCCAAGCAAGAGAGAGTCAAGCCTAATTTATTTTGATTGGTGATTAATGTTAGCTTTGTTTAAACTTGATGTATTCTATTTTCTTTATCTCATTGTATAATTGTTGTTTGTAATTTGCTGTTTGTTCTCATTATTACTATTGGGGATTCTCTGGTTATTGGTACTTTGTGAGATAGACTCTCTACCCGAGTCTGAGAAAAACCATAAGATTAAGATGGTGGTTGTGTAGGGGACGCCCACAAGGAGTCTTCTTTGTTGGGACGATACGAAGACCCCACCTAGAGGAGATTCTCTTGAGATATTATTGTCCGACGAGTCTTCGTCACAACGATAGTATTTTCAAGTTGGATCAATGACTCTAGGGACCTTTTAACCTACTCTATCCGACGATTATGTAGTATTAACCTACGAGGTTTCAGACTTGTTGGGTTAATACGAAAGCCTCAATCAGATGAGATCCCTTGGACGTATTATTACCTTACAGTAATATTTCCAACCTCGATCTATGACTCTGAGAACCTTGTTAGAACCCTGGACTCGAGAGTTGTGTAGTGGAATCCCCATGGAGCCTTCCTTGTTGGGATAATACGAAGACCTCACCTAGACGAGATCTTCTTAAGGATATTACTGCCCAACGAGTCTTCGTCACGACAGTGACGTTCTCAAGAAATATCTATGACTCTAGGAACCTACCAACTGTAGAGCCTACCTCTGGGGTTCCATTAATCAGAGATATTTGTCACTTACCCGTTATTCTAATCCATATGAGAACACCTTGAACCCATGATCCTGAACATGTCACTACATTCATACACATATCATTGCATCTGCATCCATCATTGCATATCATTTTTCACAAAAAATATATACAAGAAACTCATCCATCCTTCGTCCATAACCTGCAGTTGATTTCCCGACGCTCATATCAGACTTGAAGTGGCTCTCGAAAGATCATGGATCCGTTGGAGCAAAGTCATATTGCATTAAGAGGAGATGATGACTCAATGAAAAACCAGTTAGACCAACTTGTGGAAGCTATGACAGCTTTAGTAAAGAGGGAGGATAACATTCAGCAGACTGTAGTGGTTGAGAATGTTGTGCTAGTTCCAGTAAAGGATCATATCCAGCCTCAACTTGTGCAAACCCCAATTGATAACTATGTGGTACAAGAACTCCATATTGTTCGAGATAGGTTCTCCTCATATCATGATGGTGTGGAATATCATAGTTTTGCATTCTCCGTGCCAGATTCCCATGGAACAAGCCTAGTGGTTAATACTGAACGACCACAAGATGATGAGATTGCTGAAAAATGTCGTGTGCTAGAGAAAATACTCAAGGCCATAGAAGGATAAGATACGTTTGAACTGAATGCCTTAGGCATGTGTTTGGTACCCGACCTGGTTATACCCGCAAAATTCAAAGTACCAGAATTTGAGAAGTACAAAGGGGATGGCTGTCCCAAGCACCATTTGGTGATGTTTTTTTTCAAAAAATGACCTCTCATGCCCACGATGATAAGCTGATGATTCACTATTTTCAGGACAGTTTGACTGGGGCATCATTGAGCTGGTACATGAAGTTAGAAAGGAATCATATTCAGGCATGGTTGGACCTAGCTAACGCCTTCTTGAAGCAATACAAATACAATTTAGACATAGCTTCCGATCGCATGCAGCTAAGAACCTTATCTAAAGAGAGCAATGAATCCTTCAGAGGGTATGCCCAGAAATGGAGAAAGTCAGCGGCTTGCATTGAACCACCACTCTTAGACAAAGAAGTGATGGAATTATTCAGGGATACCTTGCGAAGTCCTTACTTCGAAAGGATGATTAACAGTGCAGCAACAGACTTCGCTCCCTTGGTGTCAATTGGAGAACGCATTGAGTACGACCTCAAAAGTGGAAGAATCCAATACGCCTCAAATAGCCAGAGCATTGAGAGTGAATCTATTGCCAGATCCCAAAAGGAAGAAGAGGTTGAAGTTAATGCAGTTTGGGAAATCCCACAAGCTCCATATCAGAGAACATTCTCTCCACATGGTCAATATCCTACAACTCAAGGACCTCCTCAACATCAACGGCAGATTCCACATCGACAATCATACCAGCGGAAGAACATTCCACATCAGCAGCTTCAACATGCTCAATGAAGGCCAAGGAAGCCAGAGAGACACGTCGATCCGCTTCCGATGCCATACAATCAAGTACTTCCATACTTGATCAAGAGAGGGTTGATAGTGCCAAAGGAGATAAAACCAATAAGACCTCCATATCCACCAGGATTTGACACCAATGCTCGATGTGACTACCATGCTGGGGCACATGGGCATTCAACTGAAGATTGCAAAGTGCTCAAGAGCAAAGTACAAACCCTGCTTGATTCCAAGATGTTCTCATTTCCGCCTCGAGGCCTTCAAATCAACGATACTTCTTTACCTAGCTGTGCGGGTCCATCAGTTCAAATTGTGGAAGAAATTTTCGAGAGTCGATCTGAAGATGATTATCATACTGGTCTCAACGAGCATAACTACCACTACTCTGAAGAAGGATAGCCCAGTAGTGAACCTGACACGAGAAAGCTTCCTCTGCACTGGAAATCATTTGGATATTTTAGCATTTTCATTTGTGTTTTTCTTTGCATGTTAAGTACTTATCTGCTTTCAAGTATTGTTGATTTCCTTTAATGGTAATATTAATGAAACGATTATGCATGTTTTGAACGAATCCTTTCGTATTCACTCATCTTTTCCATTGATAACAAAAATATTACTCCCATTCACTTATCAAATTTATTGTTTTAGCAAAAATTGAAGGGAGGATGACGAAAATGAAATACCCATAATTGTTGCTAGTATGCTTTCGGATGAAATGACACTGATGACGTACAGGCATTGTTTCAAATCCCCAAACACTGGAGAGATAAGGAGTTAATCCCTAGTCAACCACTTTGAGCCGAGAAGTAGGAGTTTCTTTTGGATCTACAAACCCTTACGCTTAACCTGGAGAAGGGTAGTGTTCAGTTAATTTGACTCCATATTTGAATTGCATGGGAATACATCCCATCTGGAGATCAACCGCATGTTATTCTTCGCAAACATCCTAAAGAGGTGAAATAACCAAGCAAAATTCACAATTGATGTCGGTCGTTCTTCAATGACCAATGACTTGGCAGTCACATCCTTTAAAAAATCAATCAAAGAAAAAAGCCCGCTAAGTCGAACACCTAAAGAGGTGACTTAGGCAAAAATAGGGGCAATCCTGGTGGGCTAAAAGCTTCATAAACGGCCCAGGAAAAAGTTAGGGATCAAGACAAAAAAAATCAAAAGAGGCAACGACAAACCTCAACAAAACAAAACGAGATCCGGTGACCACCATACCAAATCAAAGGGGCACCAACATAAAAACAAGGTGATTGTCATTTCAAGAGATCTTACACTGCCAAAATCTCTCAAAAGAAGAATGCATATGTTGAATTAACTGAGCTTAGGATTGGATATCATTATGAAGAAGGGATGGGTTAAAATAAACTTTGAGCCTTATATCTATTTTCAAAAACCGTGAACCAGGCCACGTTACAACCCTCAAAAGACCAAATTGAGGTAGGGTTTATTCTGAAAGCATACTACAGCAAGGTTGCATAAACTAACTCCTAAATATTTGCTAATCACCTGTATTGGCATCATATTCTCGTTGTATCTTTCACACACTAGCTAAATCAACAATGTGTTTGAACTAATGGTTCATTCGTCACACACTATCATATCACCTCGGTAAATGATTTTTCAAACCTGCATAAATATCGCATTAAAATTACCATTGATTAAATAAACAATTTTAATTGCAAGTCAGTACTTAACATTAAGAAGATTCCAACAAGAAGAAATAAGAGAAGAACTTGATTATTCTTCAGTACTGACCCGAAGCAAGAACACCTCTTAACCCTATGGATTAGGGGCATTGCATCCAATAAACATGAATTGGTCAGTCAAAAGACAAACCTTCAAGCATCAGTTGGTCAAGGAGGCAAATTATTACAACATACTCAGTCAATCTGGGGCAAGCCTTTCAAAATCTCAATCAGGGGAAAACTACTGAAAGATTCATACGCTGGGGCAGAATTGGTTCAAGCCATGGCATAACTATTCCCAAGGTTTCCTTTCAAAAGGTGAATTCCTTCAAAGACCCTACAAGTTGGGACATACAAGTTGCAAAGAGCCTTGGGGCAAAGCAAAATCACAATCATCATGCATTGATTATGTCGATACGCTCATTTGCAAGCCATCAAGGCATACCAGTCAAAGAAGTGGAGTTTCCCTCAAGAAGAAACACACAGTCTATGAGTGAAGGATCAAACTTGGGTCATCAAAAGCGTCCATATTTATCCTGCAATCATTACATCGTCAAAAGATCGAGTGTCGGGAAGTCAAAACCTCTCTCCAACCAAAGTCCAATCCCTATTGGCATCTCCAAAACCAAAGTCCAATCCCTATTGGCATCTCTAAAACCAAAGTCCAATCCATGTTGGCATCTCCAAAACCAAAGTCCAATCCCTATTGGCATCTCCAACCAAAAGTCCAATCCATATTGGCAACTACCAAAAATAAAGTCCACTTTGCTGGCATCTTCATAAACTCAAGTCCAATCAACATTGGTACCCAGAAAGTCTCACCTTCAAAAAGAGAGATCAATTCGAAGACAATCAACATTCATCTTGCATTACCACATGCACTGCATACAATAAACACACATGACTTTCCTTCCAAATAAGGAAGTTGCATATCAAAAGTCTCTCTCACAAAAATGAGAAATTCTCATTAAAATGCATCATATGCATACATGACATAATAAATCCTTCCCATCAACCCTTTGATGAGGACATAACCTGACTTTTTCTTTCCGTCAACCCTTTGACGATGACAAACTCTTTTCCATCAGCCCTCTGATGATGACAATTATATTCCGTCAACCCTTTGACGATGATATTACATATATAATTTTTTTTCCATCAACCCTCTGATGATGACAATCTTTTTTTGTCAACCCTTTGACGATGACAATTACATTTGCATCAACCCTTTGATGATGCCACTCCATAGTGAAGTTTCTTTCCGTCAACCCTTTGACGATGATACTACATATAATTCCTTTCCCACCAACCCTTTAGTGATGCCATCCTTTACTTCTTCCCGTCAACCCTTTGACCATGACAAATTATTTTCCATCAACCCTTTGATGATGATATTCCCCAATAATATCTCATTGGAAACAAAATAAAAATCCTATAAAAAATATCCAATTACCCATTTGCATTCCCACATGCATCATATGAATTATTCATAAATGGTTTTCCTACCAAATAGAAAATTAAAAAAAAAACACAATCATATCAATCATCAGCATACTCATCCATAACACTCCCACAAAATCGGAATTTCAGCAAAATAAAAATCATTCGCATTCCTACATGCACAGCCAAATATCCCCAACAATTGCATACTTGCATGCATCTCATGCATCATCCCATGCATGGTATTCCCACCTAAAGTGGAACATCATACAAAAATCAAACATAAAATATCAGGATCCAAGGTCATTCATGTATATCTTAGACATTCCTCATTTCCAAATAAAGTTATTACCCTGCATGTGCTCGTGGAATCATTTTCCAGTAAGCCATTTTTTCAACTTTATGATTAAGAATGATATTCCCATCATTTTCTTTGCTATCATTTCTCCCCAAGCAGAGGTTACCCTAAAAAGTCTCTTATGAGCTTTTCCCCTGCAGAGCATTTCTAGTAAATCTCCCTCAAACGGAGTCTTTTCTTAAATATTTCCCCCAACAGATGAACATTTGAGATGCTACTTCATTTATCTTAAGAACCTCATTTCTCTGTTTGAGATACTGCTTCATTGATATGAAGAATCTCATTTGTTTTTTTAGAGATACTGCTCTATTATCCTCAAAGAGTCTTAGATTCAATTAAGACATCATTCCTTTGGTATGGAATATCTTAATTCTATAAGATAAGATGTTGCTTCGATTCGATTTAGAGAATCTCATCTTTGCTGTTTGAGATGATGCTACATCAATATGAAGAGTCTCATTACAGATTTTTTAGAGATACTGCTCTAGTATCCTTGAAGAGTCTTAGATTCAATTAAGACATCATTCATTTGGTCTGGAATATCTTAATTCTATCAGATAAGATGCTGCTTCGATTCGATACAGAGAATCTCATTTTTACTGTTTGAGACGCTGCTTCATCAATATGAAGAGTCTCATTCCAGATTTTTTAGAGATACTTCTCTAGTATCCTCGAAGAGTCTTAGATTCAATTAAGACATCATTCCTTTGGTCTGTAATATCTTAATCCTACCAGATAAGATGCTGCTTCGATTCTATATAGAGAATCTCATTTTTGTTGTTTGAGATGCTGCTTCATCAATATGAAGAGTCTCATTCCAGATTTTTTAGAGATACTGCTCTTGTATCCTTGGAGAGTCTTAGATTCAATTAAGGTATCATTCCCTTGCTAGGAACATCTTAATTCTATCATATAAGATGCTGCTTCGATTCGATACAGAGAATCTCGTTTTTGCTGTTTGAGATGCTGCTTCGTCAATCTGATGAGTCTCATTCCACATTTTTTAGAGATACTGCTTTAGATTCCTTGGAGAGTCTTAGATTCAATCAAGGTATCATTCCCTTACTAGGAACATCTTAATTCTATCCAATAAGATGCTGCTTCGATTCGATACAAAGAATCTCATGTTGCTGTTTGAGATGCTGCTTCATCAATATGAAGAGTCTCATTCTAGATTTTTTGGAGATACTTCTCTAGTATCCTAGAAGAGTCTTAGATTCAATTAAGACATCATTCCTTTGGTCTGGAATATCTTAATTCTATCAGATAAGATGCTGCTTCGATTCGATACAGAGAATCTCATTTTTACTGTTTGAGACGCTGCTTCATCAATATGAAGAGTCTCATTCCAGATTTTTTAGAGATACTTCTCTAGTATCCTCGAAGAGTCTTAGATTCAATTAAGACATCATTCCTTTAGTCTGTAATATCTTAATCCTACCAGATAAGATGCTGCTTCGATTCGATATAGAGAATCGCATTTTTGTTGTTTGAGATGCTGCTTCATCAATATGAAGAGTCTCATTCCAGATTTTTTAGAGATACTGCTCTTGTATCCTTGGAGAGTCTTAGATTCAATTAAGGTATCATTCCCTTGCTAGGAACATCTTAATTCTATCATATAAGATGCTGCTTCGATTCGATACAGAGAATCTCCTTTTTGCTGTTTGAGATGCTGCTTCGTCAATATGATGAGTCTCATTCCACATTTTTTAGAGATACTGCTTTAGTATCCTTGGAGAGTCTTAGATTCAATCAAGGTATCATTCCCTTACTAGGAACATCTTAATTCTATCCAATAAGATGCTGCTTCGATTCGATACAAAGAATCTCATGTTGCTGTTTGAGATGCTGCTTCATCAATATGAAGAGTCTCATTCTAGATTTTTTGGAGATACTGCTCTAGTATCCTAGAAGAGTCTTAGATTCAATTAAGACATCATTCCTTTGGTCTGGAATATCTTAATTCTATCAGATAAGATGTTGCTTCGATTCGATACAGAGAATCTCATTTTTGCTGTTTGAGATGCTACTTCATCAATATGAAGAGTCTCATTCCAGATTTTTTAGAGATACTGCTCTAGTATCCTCGAAAAGTCTTAGATTCAATTAAGACATCATTCCTTTGGTCTGTAATATCTTAATTCTATCAGATAAGATGTTGCTTCGATTCGATACAGAGAATCTCGTTTTTGCTGTTTGAGATGCTGCTTCATCAATATGAAGAGTCGCATTCCATATTTTTTAGAGATACTACTCTAGTATCCTTGGAGAGTCTTATATTAAATTAAGGTACCATTCCCTTGCTAGGAATATCTTAATTCTATCATATAAGATGCTGCTTCGATTCGATACAGAGAATCTCATGTTATTGTTTGAGATGCTTCTTCATCAATATGAAGAGTCTCATTCCATATTTTTTAGAGATACTACTCTAGTATCCTTGAAGAGTCTTAGATTCAATTAAGATATCATTCCTTTTGAATGGAACATCTTAATTATATCATATAAGATGTGGGTTCGATTCGATACAGAGAATCTCATTTTGTCGTTTGAGATGCTGCTTCGTCAATATGAAGAGTCTCATTCCAGATTTTTTAGAGATACTACTCTAGTATCCTCGAAGAGTCTTAGATTCAATTAAGATATCATTCCTTTTGACTGGAACATCTTAATTCTATCATATAAGATGTTGCTTCAATTCGATACATAGAATCTCATTTTGCTGTTTGAGATGCTACTTCGTCAGTATGAAAAGTCTCATTCCAGACTTTTTAGAGATACTACTCTAGTATCCTTGAAGAGTCTTAGATTCAATTAAGATATCATTCCTTTTGACTAGGAACATCTTAATTCTATAAGATACTGCTTCGATTCGATACAGAGAATCTCATGTTGCTATTTGAGACGCTGCTTCATCAATATGTAGCATCTCATTCATTTTTAGAGACACTGTTCTTCTAATCCTCAGAAATTCTTAAATATGATTGAGGTATCATTCCATTGTTGTAATATCTAAATCATGGCATCCAAGATACTGTTCTGATAATTCCCAGAGAGTCTTGATTGGTTCATTTACCTCATTTACTTTTCTTACTGTATTTCTCATTGCATTTTCTTTATGCATTTCATCCTTCAATCTCAAAGGACAAAATTTGGGTCTTTTCGTATTTAATTATCTTCCACCACGAATGTATGAAGATTGCTATCATTCTTACCTTCTCGTTCAAGACAATTAAATAGGGGTAGCTGTCATACCCCAATTTTGTCCGAGCATTTTAAATTTCATAAATTCGATTTAAATTTCAGTTTGGATCGTATGTATAACATGACATGCATTCCATCATTAATACTATCTAAAATATCAGTCGGAATAAATTCTTGAAAATACAAACAATTTGGTTAAATCATTCCTCAAGTACGTGCAAAATCAGCGGATAAAAAGTTTCAAAATCAAACTTGCAGACGTCAGTATTATAAATCTATGGTTCACGTAGTTTACTTGGTGTACTCGTTATATTTTTCAACGATTTTTCAGTCGCATTTTGATCCGCCTGAGCCTTTTAATCGGTGAAAATTTATTTCAAAATTAAACGAAACGATGTATTTTTTCAATAAGTATATTTCGCACTAATCATTTTAATGTATTTGATTTAATTTTTCGAGCAAATTTTTGCCCGACTTTTATTTATTTTTAGTTGTTTTAATTTTATTCTTTTACCAAAATATTCAGATTAAATAAATAGAATTTTCCATGTTCTTAGTTTAATTTTATCATAATTATTTAAAAAGTTGTGATTTTTATTTGAATTAATTGATTTAATCCCATTTAAATCAATTAAAACATCTAGAAGGGGCAACTTTGTCATTTTAAATTAGTTGTGCTTCTTTGAGTCAATCGGGATCATCGGTTCAAATTTATCAATGATCCTCATTAGCAATTCACACTTATTTCATTTATCCAATCAAAAATTAGGATTTAATTAGTAGATATCAATAAAATAAGATAAAAGATAATAATAACAGAAATGAAATAGTAACTGAGTCAATATTTGGTTGACACGTGGCACATAGGATTCTCCTACTTAGAAGATATCCACATGCTAGCTAGTGATTTGTTTTTGGAAAATTAAAAAAAAGGGGCATTTATTACATTCAGGGGGGATCCGGTCTTATCCATTCCCAACGGTCACTAAGGAGATTTTTCTGGATTTTTAATAAAAAGAAAAAATATACAGGAGACCTCTCTCCTCAATAACCTCTCTCTCTCTCTCTCTCCAAAAAAACAAACAAAAAGAAAACGAAAAATGGGAAGAAAAAGGGTTGTTCCTCTTCTTCTTCAAACACATCCGCCGCACCACACCGACAACAATCCACTAATATCCGTAAATCCTTCGCCTCTACCGCACCATTCATAAATCCTCACCTTCCTTCACTTTTAACCTTCACGCACACCCACACAAAACCTTCTTCTTCCGCCGTGAAACCACCGCTAACACCACCCTAAACCACCACAACTGTCTTTGTGTTGGTGTAAGCCCTAGACGCCAATACTTTTGGTACTTGTATTGAATTATTTATTAATAATAAAAGGTTTTTTCTTTATTATGTTTGTTTAATAAAGTCCCTAGAATAGCTAGTCCGTTTAATGTATCAAGTATGACTTAATCATGAGATCACATTAAACATAAGGACACTATTCTTAAAGTATTCGTAGTCGAGCTTTATTATGAATTGGGATAACATTAAAGCATGAAGACTATTATGTTTATAGACTAATGATCACATCTCATGGATCATGAATAAGGAGTTATCAAGTCTTAAACATAGGTATGAATATTAAGAGTAATATTTATACTGGATTGACCCGCTATGAGAATACTATATAGAATGTTATGCAAAGTGTCAAAAGTTATTCTCATGGTGATAATGGTGTATACCATCCTTCGACCTGAAACCACTGTGGACCCTAGATGTAGAGTCGAGTGCCTTATTGCTGATCAAACGTTGTCCGTAACTGGATGACCATAAAGACAGTTGATGGGTACTCCACGAAGCATGCTAAGGGACATGAGTGACCTAGATAGAATTTGCCCATCCTGCGTAACAGGATAAATGTCTATGGGCCCAATATTGAACTGGACAAGGATGACACGGTCTATGCCTTGTGTCCAATATAGACATAAGGGCAAAAGGGTAATTATACACATAATTATTATCACAGAAGGATTTGTCAGATCACATGACATTTTCGTGTCTTAGGTAGCAGTGATGTGTTGCTAGATACCGCTCACTGTTTATTATGTTAAATACGTGATTTAATATAATTGCCAATGCCGCGAAAACCTATAGGGTCACACACAAAGGACGGATTGATGAGAGATAGAGTAATTAAGGAATATTGTAATGTACGGTGCCCTTAAGTGAGTTATAGAACATCGTAAGGTACGGTGTACTTAAGTAGAATACAAAATATGGTAAGGTACCACGCGCTTAAGTGATTTTGGCATATTATAAGATATGAGCCATATACACTTGAGTGGGCTTTTTAGCTTGCAGCCCACATAAGTGGTTCTATAAATAGAACCCTTGTGTAGAAGCATTTTTGCAGTTTCAATTTCGTTTCTCTCTCTCTCTCTCTCTCACTCAAAGCCTTCATTCGTAGCAGCTAGCACTGAGATTGAATGAATTCGTTCGTGTGGACTGAGCAGAGGCGTTGTCATTGTTCAACGTTCGTGATCGCTCCGTAGATCTGCATCAAAGGTTATAATCGCCACAAGAGGTAACGATTCTATCACTAATCATGCCCATTCGTAAGGATCATTAAAGGAGAAATTTTAAATTCTTCTGTGTTTTGGATCGCCATTCTCCTTCAGTGGTATCAGAGTCACTTACGAAACCATGCATCTGATAGTTGTTTATTTTCTGTATTTTCTATATTAATACGATTAAAAGACAAAATGAATCAAAGAATAAACGAGTAACTAAATTGAGATTGATCAAGTTATATATATGATATAAGTAATCCTGATGCAAAATACGGTATATATGATATAATGTTTCTGTTTCGTTCATTCAAACCCTTAATGGTTGTTTTCCTTTGAGCGATCAATGGTCGTTTGCTTCTTGGTCCGACATTAGTATGGTGAAGCAATGACGTATTGATCAATCATACTGAATCAACAATCGAGATGTTTTTGACGGTCTAAAATTGGTGCATTAGGGTTAATGACGGCACAAGGGTTGTGTTGTCAAAGAGTTATGCATTAGGGTTAACGACGACACAAGGGTTGTGTTGTCAAAGAGTTATGCATTAGGGTTAATGACGGCACAAGGGTTGTGTTGTCAAAGAGTTATGCGATAAGGGTTGTGACTGCGCAAGAGTTGTGCTTTAAAGTATCAAGTGTTGATGCGAAAAACGACGTCGATTTCAAATGAATTGTTCATTAAACGACGTTGATTTCAAGCGCTGACCGGGCAGTGGAGGCATAGAAAAAGAAGGCACCTGCTTCCATTGCGGTAAGACCGAACACTGGAAGAGAAACTGCCCAAAGTACCTGGAAGATAAGAAGAATGGAGTAGAGACTTCAACTTCAGGTATTTTTGTTATTGAAATTAATTTATCTACTTCTGCATCATGGGTATTAGATACTGGATGCGGATCTCACATTTGTACCAATGTGCAGGGACTAAAAAGGAGTAGAGATTTGGCAAAAGGTGAAGTTGACCTACGAGTTGGAAATGGAGCAAAGGTTGCTGCTTTAGCCGTAGGAACTTATGTATTGACTTTACCTAGTGGTTTAATAATTCAGTTAGAGAACTGTTATTATGTACCTGCAATTAGCAGGAATATTATTTTCGTTTCTTGTTTGGACAAGTTTGGTTTTTCATTTATAATAAAGAACAATTGTTGCTCAATTTATTTGAATGATATATTCTATGCTACTGCACAAATGAACAATGGACTATATGTCCTTGATCTTGAAATGCCTATTTATAACATTAATAGTAAAAGGATGAAACCTAATGAGTTAAATCCAACTTACCTTTGGCATTGTCGATTAGGCCACATAAATGAGAAACGCATTTCCAAACTCCATAAAGATGGACTCTTGGACTCTTTTGATTATGAATCATATGAGACATGCAGATCTTGTTTAATTGGAAAGATGACAAAGTCTCCATTCACAGGAAAAGGTGAAAGAGCTAATGATATTTTGGCCCTCATACATACTGATGTGTGTGGACCACTGAACATACCAGCCAGAGGAGGTTTTCAGTACTTCATCACATTTATTGATGATTTCAGTAGATATGGTTATGTGTATTTAATGAAACACAAATCAGAGTCCTTTGAAAAGTACAAGGAATTCAAGAATGAAGTACAAAACCAACTAGGTAAGAATATTAAAACTCTTCGATCAGATCGAGGTGGTGAGTATTTAAGCCTAGAGTTTGATGACCATCTGAAAGAGTGTGGGATCCTATCCCAACTTACTCCTCCTAGAACACCCCAATGGAATGGTGTATCTGAGAGAAGAAATCGAACCTTATTAGACATGGTCCGATTCATGATGAGTCACGCCGATCTTCCAAACTCCTTTTGGGGACATGCACTATTGACAGCAGCTTACACACTTAACCGTGTTCCATCCAAAAAGGTTGAGAAGACACCATATGAGATATGGAGTGGTAAGAAACCACATATGTCTTACATGAAGATTTGGGGTTGCGAAGTTTATGTGAAACGACAAATTTCAACTAAGCTTGAGCCCAAATCTGACAAATGCTTATTTGTGGGGTACCCTAAAGAAACAAGAGGGTATTACTTCTACAATCTTTCTGAGGGCAGAGTGTTTTTCGCTCGAACTGGAGTTTTCCTAGAAAAGGATTTTATTTCCAAAGGAATCAGTGGGAGGAAAGTAGAGCTTGAAGAAATTCAAGAATCACAAAGCATCGATACACCTATGGAGGAATTAGAGCAGGAAACACAAGTAGTTGTGGAAGAGCAACCTGCTCAAGTAGAACAAGACCAACGTAGGTCAAACAGGATATGTCACCAACCTGAGAGATATGGATATCTCATAACTGATCAAGGTGATGTATTACTCATGGATCAAGATGAGCATGTGACCTACCAAGAGGCCATAACTGGTCCCGAGTCTGAGAAGTGGCTAGAAGCCATGAAATCTGAAATGGATTCCATGTACACAAACCAAGTTTGGACCTTGGTAGAGCCTCCTGTAGGAGTTAACCCTATAGGATGCAAGTGGGTCTTCAAAAATAAGACTGACATGGATGGTAAGGTACATACCTATAAGGCAAGACTGGTTGCAAAAGGATATAAACAAATTCATGGGGTTGACTATGATGAAACCTTTTCACCAGTTGTAATGCTTAAATCTGTTCGGATTTTACTTGCTATCGCCGCATATCATGATTATGAAATATGACAGATGGATGTCAAAACTGCTTTCCTTAATGGGAATCTTCTTGAGGATGTGTACATGACACAACCTGAAGGATTTGACATACCAGAAGAAATCCAAAAGATATGTAAGTTACAAAGATTAATCTATGGATTGAAGCAAGCTTCCAGAAGCTGGAATCTTCATTTTGATGAAACGGTAAAACAATATGGATTCATCAAGAACGAAGATGAACCTTGTGTCTACAAGAAGGTTAGTGGGAGCATGATTGTTTTCCTGGTATTATATGTAGATGACATATTACTCATTGGAAATGATGTCCCTACCCTACAACAAGTAAAGTCTTGGTTAGGGAAATGCTTTTCTATGAAGGACCTAGGTGAAGCAGCCTATATATTAGGAATCAAAATCTATAGAGATAGATCACAAAAACTGCTTGGCCTAAGTCAGAGTACATACATAGACAAAGTGCTGAAACGCTTTAGTGTGCATGATTCCAAGAAAGGATTCATACCTATGCAACATGACCTGTGTCTATCAAAAACACAATCCCCTTTAACTAAGGAAGAAAGGGATCACACGAATAAGATTCCATATGCATCTGCAATAGGATCTATCATGTATGCCATGTTATGTACTCGACCAGATGTCTCGTATGCTTTAAGTGCAATGAGTAGGTACCAATCTGATCCTGGTGATGCCCATTGGGTAGCTGTCAAGAATATCCTTAAGTATTTGAGAAGGACTAAGGACTCATTCTTGATATATGGAGGTCAGGAAGAGTTGGCTGTAATTGGATACACCGATGCTAGCTTCCAGACAGATAAGGATGACTTTAGATCGCAATCTGGTTATGTGTTTTGCTTAAACGGTGGCGCTGTGAGCTGGAAAAGTTCAAAGCAAGATACAGTTGCTGATTCTACAACCGAGGCCGAGTATATTGCTGCCTTAAGTGCAGCAAAGGAAGTTGTTTGGATCAAAAAGTTCATTAGTGAACTTGGCATAGTTCCTAGCATTGTGGATCCCATTGGTCTCTATTGTGATAACAATGGTGCTATCGCACAAGCTAAGGAGCCTAGATCTCACCAACGATCCAAACACATACTTAGGCGTTATCACCTCATTCGAGAGATAATAGATAGAGGAGATGTGAAAATATGCAGAGTACATACACTTGACAATATTGTTGACCCACTGACAAAGCCTCTTGCGCAGCAGAAGCATGATGGCCATACTAGATCTATGGGCATTAGGGGTATGCCTGATTGGCTCTAGTGCTAGTGGGAGATTGTTGGTGTAAGCCCTAGAGGCCAATACTTTTGTACTTGTGTCAAATTATTTATTAATAATAAAAGGCTTTTTCTTTATTATGTTTGTTTAATAAAGTCCCTAGAATAGCTAGTCCGTTTAATGTATCAAGTATGACTTAATCATGAGATCACATTAAACATAAGGACACTATTCTTAAAGTATCCATAGTCGAGCTTTATTGTGAAGTGGGATAACATTAAAGCATGAAGACTATTATGTTTATAGACTGATGATCACATCTCATGGATCATGGATAAGGAGTTATCAAGTCTTAAACATAGGTATGAATATTAAGAGTAATATTTATACTAGATTGACCCGCTATAAGAATATTATATAGAATGTTATGCAAAGTGTCATAAGTTATTTTCATGGTGATAATGGTGTATACCACCCTTCGACCTGAAACCACTGTGGACCCTAGATGTAGAGTCGAGTGCCTTATTGCTGATCAAACATTGTCTGTAACTGGATGACCATAAAGACAGTTGATGGGTACTCCACGAAGCATGCTAAGGGACATGAGTGACCTAGATGGAATTTTCCCATCCCGCGTAACATGATAAATGTCTATGGGCCCAATATTGAACTGGACAAGGATGACACAGTCTATGCCTTGTGTTCAATATAGACATAAGGGCAAAAGGGTAATTATATGCATAATTATTATCACAAAAGGATTTGTCAGATCACATGACATTTTCGTGTCTTGAGTAGCAGTGATGTGTTGCTAGATACCGCTCACTGTTTATTATGTTAAATACGTGATTTAATATAATTGCCAATGCCGCGAAAACCTATAGGGCCACACACAAAGGACGGATTGATGAGAGATAGAGTAATTAAGGAATACCGTAATGTACGGTGCCCTTAAGTAAATTATAGAACATCGTAAGGTACGGTGTACTTAAGTAGAATACGAAATATGGTAAGGTACCACGCGCTTAAGTGATTTTGGCATATTATAAGATATGGGCCATATACACTTGAGTGGGATTTTTAGCTTGCAGCCCACACAAGTGGTTCTATAAATAGAACTCTTGTGTAGAAGCATTGTTGCAGTTGCAATTTCGTTTCTCTCTCTCTCTCTCTCTCACACACACACACACACACACACTCAAAGCCTTCATTCGTAGCAGCTAGCACTAAGATTGAAGGAATCCGTTCGTGTGGACTGAGTAGAGGCGTTGTCATTGTTCAACGTTCGTGATTGCTCCGTAGATCTGCATCAAAGGTTATAATCGCCACAAGAGGTAACGATTCTATCACTGATCATGCCCATTCGTAAGGATCATTAAAGGAGAAATTTTAAATTCCGTTGCGTTTTGGATCGCCCTTCTCCTTCACTTTGTTCACCGTCGCGTTAACAACCTCTCACCAACAACAACTCTCTCTGTTCGCTTCAACAACTTTCGTCGTCTTCCACCGTCATAACCACAGGCTGTTCACCGCCGAACCACAAGTCAAACCTCACCGGCGACGGACGTCCTTCCGCCCGTGCAACACACCAACAACCTCATTCTTTCCTCGATGCCTTTCTTTGTGAAGAGCAAAACTCTAAAGACGGTGATCCTGATGCAACCGTTACCGATTCTGAAACTGTTTTAGATGATCCATTTGAGGCGAAGTTGCAGTATTTTCCTTTGGGTTTTGCTTAACAATGATGCGTTTTGGGAAAGCGATGAGCTTGCTTCGTTGATTTCTAAAGAGGGTGAGACCCGTTTGTGTTGTGGGAATTTTGTTGTGGATGGATCTTTGGAGGAGATTCGTGTGGAGGATGTGAACTGCATTTCTAAACTGCTAAAATGGAGGAAACCCATGTGCCACTTCTTTTAGATTTTCAAGTTGAGGAATTTAGATTTGTGTTTGAAGCTAAGACTATACAGAGTATGGAGCTTTTGGTATTATCTACTTTGAAATGAAGGATGCATCCGGTGACATCCATTTCCTTCCATGAATGCATTGTTAGAAGGCTTATTTGGAAAAGCAGTTTGCACTCTGGAGTTTATGTGGTGCTGTGAGAGGATTCTTCTTCCTGTCATTACCGACTCAAAGGTTATGATGAATTATCTTCCGTATACATTGGCTGATCTAAAATAAATTAATTAGCTAAATTTTTGTTAACTAGTTAATAGCGATCAATTTGTTTTCATTATACTTAAAATAACTTGATTAGTTAAATTTTGGTTAACTAGTTAATAGCGATTAATCTATTTTAATTATAAATAAAGTAAATTGATTAGTTAAATTTTGGTTAATTAGTAAATTATGATTAATCTGTTTTAATTATAATTAAAATAAATTAATTAGTTAATATTTGGTTAATTAGTTAATTACAATTAATTAATTTTAATTAATTTGATTATTTGATTTAATTAATTAATATTGGTAATTGATTTTAATTAACCTAATTAATCAATTTAACATAAAAATCTTAATAAATTAATTTTCGATAATTACGAATGGGTCGATTTCTCATACTATCACAATTTTACACTCATTTACAAAATATACTTCAATTTCATCATTAATTCCAAAACCATGATAAAATCATTTAAATATCACACAAATCTCGATTCAATATTGAGTCCACGTTTCCATACCTTTGTAAGTCGATCGCTTTATGCATCACCATCAACCTCACATAGCTTACTCTCGGGCTTTCTTACAATGAGACCTATTTGGTTATTAATTAATCGAGTAGATGATTGATTCACTAAAATACAATTTATTCACAAAAACACATTCAAAACCTCGATCCAACATCGAGTATTTCTATTCAAAATTAAGTTAAAAAATACCTAATTACTATTAAATACCCTTTCATTTAGGAACGAAAAGTGGGATGGTTTTGAGTCTTCAACTCCTCCTCTCGATTATTTGAATACGAGTTCTCTTACTCAATTAGTCAAGTAATCGTCATTTCTAACTCTCCCAAACTTAACCTAATCAAATTATTTTCATAATAATGCAATGAAAAGGGAGATGACTTTGAGCCTTCAACTTCTCTCCTCAAATATTTAAATACGAGTTCTCTTACTCGGTTAGTCGAACAATTATCATTCTTCCACAAATCAATAACCTAATCAAATCATTTTTAGAATAAACTGTACGAAAAGGGAGATGGTCTTGAGCCTTCGATTCCTCTCCTCAAATGCTTGGATATGAGTTGTTTTACTCAGTCATTTGAGTATTTATCGTTTATCTAAAACACATCAACCGTATATAAACTTATTTTCATAATCAATCAGATAAAAAAGAAAGTGGTCTAGAGTCTTCTATTCCCTTTTCCGATTATTAGGATACGAGTTGTCTTACTCGACTATCCGAGTAATTGTCATCCATTCAAAATACCTTAACTATCATCAAATCCTTTTACAATTAAGGATGAAAAGGGAGATGGTCTAGAGCCTTCGATTCCTCTCCTCGACTATTAGGATACGAGTTGTCTTACTCGACCATCCGAGTAATCGTCATCCATTCAAAATACCTTAACTATTATCATCTCCTTTCATAATAAAGGATGACAAGGGAGATGGTCTAGAGCCTTCGATTCCTCTCCTTGACTATTAGGATACGAGTTATCTTACTCGAATATCCGAGTAATCGTCATCTAACAAAGTGTCTCAACACATCAAATATATATATCTTTCTCGCCCCGTGTGATCAAAACCAATCAAACAAAACATCCAACATATTAATCCAATTTGTCACCCTCATGTGATTAAGACCTTTTTCAGAAAGAACATTATTTAAATCCCTTCTAACGCGCATAACAAACTAGTGCTTAAGCCTCCACCGAGAGTAGACAAGCCGACGTTTAGCCTTTAGAACACGACCTAAACATATGTTCACTAAAAGACCCCAACCAACCGTAGTTGCCCGAACTACGAATGCTCTGATTTTCTTATTGCACTATAAGGATACATAGGCACGAGACTGCGAGATCTTGGCGAGCACACTAATAAAATACCTCCATTTTCCCCTACTGAGGTTTCCATCCATCTCTCTTTTCAATCTTTATCACTCGAAGAAAACAAACAACAAAAGTTAACATTCAAATCTCAAATTAGAACTAAAAGGTTCCCGTTGAGTACAACGGACGTAAGGGGTGCTAATACCTTCCTCTTGCGTAATCGACTCCTGAACCCGAATATGGTTGCGACGACCATTATTCTATTTTTCAAAGGTTTTTTATCGATATTTTCCTATTCCTTCATTGGAAAAAATAAAGTTCGGTGGCGACTCTGTTTGGACCTAATTTTTTCCGCGACCATCGCGAGGAATCGTATTTTTCGAGATGCGACACACAAGGTCAACTAAATGGCTCAACAATATTTTCAAACAATTCAACAATTAAAAATCAATTTTAAAATGAATTAAAATGCCTTTTAAATGGACAAAACCTCAAATCCCTTCAAATCGCCAAATAAGTGGCCAAGGGATTTATCCTAGGTAAAACAAGGTCAAAGGACCTTAGACAAAAAAATTGAGAATTTTTTAAAAGTCATAAGTATTTTAAAATATTTAAAAATAAGTGATCAGTGCATTTTGATGCATGTTTTTCCATGTTTGTACTTAAGCATTTCTTCGGTTTGCTTTGATTATTTTTATGTTTTAATGTGTTTTCATAATTTATTTTATTTTTGCACTTATTTAATTTTCGTATTTAATTTTCAGCATTAGCAGCTTTCGCGAGAAAAATAATATCTTAAGCTAGGAGTATCGGATTGAGACGTGCTACCAGTCGATGAAAAGCTAAGAAAAAGATCTACAACTTTTGTTCAGAAGTCGAGAGCTGAATCAGACTGTAGCAGGACCAGAAATTTCGTTGAAGCTGCTGCATTATTTTTATATTTTGTTTGGGTTAGTTGTATTAGGTCTGGATCGTACATTTGACCCGATTGAGTTGTGAAACGGGTTTGGGTGTTTTTACCTAGCGGAGGCAGCCAAAAACAGGGTTACGTTTTTCTGTTCATGTACGATTTTTTGAGAGCTAGCAAGATGACTATGGAGAACTAATCCCTTTTGAATCAACCTGCTGTAATTCAGAATCCGCTTTGAGGTTTTTATTAATTTCAATTTGTTTCCTTTGAATTCTTCTTATAATTCCAATTATTTTCTTAATCTAATTGTTGCTATAGGATAGAATCCTTAAATTCGATTGATGAATGATGATCCCGAATCAATTTCGTGTTAACATAGCTTTTATTTTATCACGAACGATCAAGTTGTGTCTGCTTAATTCGCAATAGTTTTTAATCCGTTTGCTTAATTCGGAATTTGGGAATATTACTCGCATAATTTCCTTTACGCTTGTTAATGGTAATTGTAATCGAATAGGAGCAGACCCGTTAGGGATTTGGAATTTTATAAGAATCAATGATAAGTCGGAAGATGATGCAGTAGGTTGATTCGTGTCAGCTTATTCTATAATCACTTTTTTTTAATCACTTTTCATAATCACTTATTCTAAATCGAATTGAAACCCCCATATTTTGTTTTCATACTTGGTTAATTTGTCAAGAGTCCTTGCGATACGATACTCGAGGTGTCGCTTTCCGTTTACTATATATTATTACTCGTTTTGATCCGCGTGCAACAGCAAATCAAATTGGCGCCGTTGCCGGGGACTCTTGATTATATTAATCGTTTTTAGAGTCATATGTGTTGTTTTTTTTTTAGCATTTTTTGCCTTAACTTTTTTGCGTATTGGTCTTTTTGCGGTTTAGGATAAAAAAAATCTGTTTTTAAACAAATTGTCCCAGATTATTCCGATGTTTTGTCGATTCATTAGGAAAAAATTAGTAATCAAAAGCCTCTATTTATGGAATAAATAATGGATGCCGCCCTAAAAAACCGAAATTCCTTATTTTTCTATTTTTTATGATTTTTTTTCTGTTTTGATAGTTTTAGAAAATTCCGAAAAAATTCTCAAAAATTTGAATTGATGTCATTAGATTAATTTCGGTGTTAGTTTATTTTTCTAAATTTATTTTAATCGTCTTCCTTCATTGTGTTTGTTTTTGACTATGGCTGACCAAAGAACTTTAAGGCAGTTAGCTGTCCCTGATGTGAATTATAATGGCATGTGTA
The DNA here is from genome assembly GCF_024323335.1 of Lathyrus oleraceus. NCBI lineage: Eukaryota > Viridiplantae > Streptophyta > Magnoliopsida > Fabales > Fabaceae > Lathyrus > Lathyrus oleraceus. The sequence goes on from NC_066582.1 coordinate 46,910,761, forward strand.
TTGAATATCCTGAAGCTGATACTCCTTTTGATTTAAAATCTGGTTTGATACACTTGTTGCCAAAGTTTAATGGTGCTGCAGGTGAGAATCCACATAAACATCTCAAAGAATTCCAGGTTGTGTGCTCTACACCGTTAAGGCCTGAAGGAATAACTGAAGACCATATCAAACTTTGAGCTTTTCCTTTTTCATTGCAGGGTGCAGCAAAGGATTGGATATATTATCTTGAGCCTAACTCAATTGCAAGTTGGACAGCCCTGAAAAAAATGTTCTTGGAAAGATATTTTCCTGCCTCCAGAGCTGCCTCAATAAGAAAGGAGATTTGTGGTATTAGACAAGGCAATTAGTCGCTGGCCGAGTATTGGGAGAGATTCAAGCACTTGGTATCTAGCTGCCCTCAACACCAGATCACTGAGCAACTCCTCATCCAATACTTTTATGAGGGGTTGTTACCGATGGACAGGAACATTCTTGATGCTGCTAGTGGTGGAGCATTAGTCGATAAAACTCCAGCTGCTGCCAAAGCCCTTATTGAAAATATGTCTCTTAATTCTCAACAGTTCACCACTAGAGACAATTCTGTGCAAAGCAAAGGCGTGAGTCAAATTCAAGTTTCTTCCAACAAAGCCTTAGAGACCAGAATTGACGAACTCACTGCCTTAGTCAAACAGCTGGCAGTAGCAAAACCTTAAACAACAACTTTGTGTGGCATTTGTACTTCTCCTGAGCACCCGACCGATACTTGTCCTATTCTGAGAGACGAGTCCATTACTGAGCTGCCACAAGCTTATGCAGCCAACCTTTACAATCAAAATAGGTACAACAACACTCCTGACCTATCCACCAACAAATACCATCCCAATTGGAGGAACCATCCCAACCTTCGATATGGAAACCCGCAAACCAGCCAACAACAGAACTCACCTCAAGTGGCTGCCCCTGCACCTTCCGGACCATCCTTGGAGGATCTTGTTAAGCAAATGGCCATGAACAACCTCCAGTTCCAACAAAGGACCGATGCTAGCATTCAGACCTTGAACACACAGATGGGACAACTTGCTACTCAAATAAATAACATGCAAGCTCAAGGTTCGAACCAACTTCCAGGCCAAACAGTTGTCAATTCGAATGGTCCTAATGCTAATGTTAGCGCAATTTCTTTGAGATCCGGAAAAGTTACAGAACCAGCCCCTGAAAAAAATAAAAAAATCATTGAGGTAACTTCTGAACTTTCTCCTTCTGAGCCTCACCCAGCTGAACTTTCTTCTCCTTCTTCTGTTATGGTCGAAACTGAAAAAATTAAAGAAAAGGAGTATGGGCCACCAGTCCCCTTCCCATATAGAGTTCTGAAAAATAAAAGAATTGAGGAGGGAGACAAAGAAAGAGAGATACTGGACGTTTTCCGAAAGGTTGCGGTAAATAATCCGCTACTTGATATTATTAAGCAGGTTCCTAAGTATGCAAAGTTTCTGAAAGATTTGTGTACCAACAAGAGGAGGATTAAGGGAAGTGAAAGAGTAAACTTACGACGAAATATTTCTGCCTTTATTCAGCCCAAATAATCATCCAAACAGATTGTAGGCGAGCAAAATGTTTCAGCCCTCACTACTCAGGTTTTGCCACAAAAGCAGAAGGATCCGGGAACATTTGCTATTCCTTGTACCATCGGGGATAGTAAATTCGAGAATTGCATGCTTGATTTGGGAGCGGGCATTAATGTTATGCCTACTTCTGTTTATAATAACCTTTGTCTTGGTCCTTTGCAGCATACAGGTTTAATCATTCAATTGGCAAACAGGAGCAACGCTCGACCCGCCGGGGTAGTCGAAGATGTTCTTGTTCAAGTTAACGATTTGATTTTTCCTGCAGATTTCTATATTCTAGGCATGGAAGGAGAAACCAAGACAAGCAGAGCTCCCATCATTTTAGGAAGACCGTTCATGAAAACGGAGAAGACAAAAATTGATGTTGACGATGGAACCATGTCCATGGAATTTGGTGACATTGTCGCAAAATTTAACATTTTCGATGCCATGAAACATCCCTTGGAGGAGAATTCTATTTTTCATATTGAATTGATCTCTGAGTTGGTTGATGACACCTTTTCTGAATTATTTTCACTTGATTTTCCATCTCTATCTGAGTTTGATGATATTTATTCATGTGATGATTGTACTAACACTAACCTTTGTGTTGTTTGTGCTGAGATTGATGCTGCCTTGCAGGGTGATAGTATAAACGAAGTTGTTTATTTGGATGAAGCTCTTGACATTCCGGCTGCCCCAAACATACCATGCATTAAACAACCACATTCTTTAGAGCCTAAACCACTTCCCGAGGATTCATATTATTCATCAAAGCTTCAACTTAATCAGAAATATAAGAAGGGAACTGGATGGACCTTGGCTAGCACTCGTGATATTAGCTCATCCATATATATGCATAGGATCTCACTTAAAGATGAAACAAAAGTAGTGAGGCAGCCCCATAATCCTTTAATTCTTGATGTTGTAAAAAAAGAGATCACTTTCACGTGTCCATTCAACACTTTTACTTATCGAAGATACTTCTTTGATCCTGGAATACAAGACAAATGCATTAATCAAAATTTCAAGGTCAATGGACACTCCCTAAAGCTACTCCATGAGAACCCGACTTTGGAAGAAGAGACTGTAGAAGAGATCTCTTTGGGAAAGGCTACTTATGCAATCACTTATCCTCCTTGACTCCTCGGGTGTGTTCTTTCCTTTCTCTCACTCTTATTTTATATTTATGCTCTTTCATTGAGGACAATGTATGTTTTAAGTGTGGGGGAGGGAACCATTTATTTGTTTGTTTTCTTTCTTTTATTTTTCTCTGTTTTTGGTTCAAATTTAAAATAAAAAAATGCATCTTCTTGAAAGTTTTAGGCTATAGACTGACTAATTTGAGATTAGTTTGCGGAGACTTGGGAAAAATTCACAAGATAGGTATTGTTTTAACACCGTAAGTCTCCTGCATATGGAAATTGAGTTGAATTTTTATTATGTTTTAGCCTTACATTCTCATCCTTTGACAACTCTTGAGTAGTTTATTTCAGCAGTCAGCACCATCTCACACACACTCTACGCAGGGAAGCCGATGAATATAAGTGAGTGTTCCGAAAAAAAAAAGAGAAAAAAATAAAGGAATGCACCTTCTAAGTTTGGTGACCCTCACCCGGTCACTTAACCCAACGGTTGTGGAACCTTAAAAAAAAGTTGGAAATAAGACTCTTTTGTAGTTGGTTCAGCGGTTTCTGGTGCTGAACTTGGTAGGGAGGATTACGGTCCGATCCCCCGCAACTACAATTGAGTAAGCAAAGGGTTATGCCACTTAAGTACCAGAACCCCGTGCAGAAAAGGATCAGAGTCACTAACCGGTCGCCTTGCTATGAGTGTGTGGAGATAACGGGCTTAATGTGATTGCACCTGAATGATAAAGAGCCAAAGAAGGATGAGTAAGTTAGACTTTAATATAATAACATGATTCAAGTTGATTTGTGTATTCAGGAGGTTTATGTCTGCAAAACTATGGATTAGTGTTCTCACAATGTCCTTAGTGTGCAAGATTAGTACCTGTCGAAGCAAACTTAACCGAAGATGACTTGTAGCCTAGAATGAGTAACCGTTGACATGTATGTGTTTTGTTTTGTTTTTCATTTTGCTCGGAGTGCAAAAGTTCAAGTGTGGGGGAATTTAATCAGTGCATTTTGATGCACGTTCTTCCATGTTTGTACTTAAGCATTTCTTCGGTTTGCTTTGATTATTTTTATGTTTTAATGTGTTTTCATAATTTATTTTATTTTTGCACTTATTTAATTTTCGTATTTAATTTTCAGCATTAGCAGCTTTCACGAGAAAAATAATATCTTGAGCTAGGAGTATCGGATTGAGACGTGCTACCAGTCGATGGAAAGCTAAGAAAAATATCTACAACTTTTGTTCAGAAGTCGAGAGTTGAATCAGATTGTAGAAGGGCCAGAAATTTCGTTGAAGCTGCTGCATTATTTTTATATTTTGTTTGGGTTAGTTGTATTGGGCCTGGATCGTACATTTGACCCGGTTGAGTTGTGAAACGGGTTTGGGTGTTTTTACCTAGCAGAGGCAACCAAAAACAGGGTTACTTTTTCTGGTTCATGTACGATTTTTTGAGAGCTAGCAAGATGACTATGGAGAACTAATCCCTTTTGAATCAACCTGTTGTAATTCAGCATCCGCTTTGAGGTTTTTATTAATTCCAATTTGTTTCCTTTGAATTCTTCTTATAATTCCAATTATTTGCTTAATCTAATTGTTGCTATAGGATAGAATCCTTAAATTCGATTGATGAATGATGATCCCGAATCAATTTCGTGTTAACATAGCTTTTATTTTATCACGAACGATCAAGTTGCGTCTGCTTAATTCGCAATAGTTTTTATTCCATTTGCTTAATTCGGAATTTGGGAATATTACACGCATAATTTCCTTTATGCTTGTTAATGGTAATTGTAATCGAATAGGAGCAGACCCGTTAGGGATTTGGAATTTTATAAGAATCAATGATAAGTCGGAAGATGATGCAGTAGGTTGGTTCGTGTCAACTTATTCTATAATCACTTTTTTTAATCACTTTTCATAATCACTTATTCTAAATCGAATTGAAACCCCCATATTTTGTTTTCATACTTGGTTAATTTGTCAAGAGTCTTTGCGATACGATACTCGAGGTGTCGCTTTCCGTTTACTATATATTATTACTCGTTTTGATCCGCGTGCGACAGCGGATCAATAAGTCAAAAATAATTTAATTCACAAAAAAAAATCAAAATTAATCCAAAAAATGATTTTAATTCAAAATATGGAAGAGAAAAATATTTAAAGATTTTTGGTGAAAGTCCCATATTTGTTGGATTAAAAATGAAATTTCTATGAATAAAATAAAATAAATGGATTAAAAATAAAATCAGAAATTATAAAATAAATGGAAAAAAAGGGCCATCAGGTCTCCCTCATTGATTGAGGTGGCAGATCTGATGGCCACGCGCTAGGGTGCATGAAACACATGAGTCAATTGTGTGGCAAAGTGAGTCAAACAAACCAAGGACCAAGATTAAAACGCGGAGAGATGATCTAATGGATAAGACCTTGCCACCACACCACCAGAGCTGGGGCTCCGATCATCTTCTCCGGTGAACCTCACCGGACTGGTCCACCACCAACTTGCATGAAAATAAAAGATCCATACACTATTTTAAAGATAAAATCACTAGGAATCCAAATTTGTCCTCAAAATTCTCCAATTCTCACTATATTGAAAGATACATGGAATTGAAAATTGAGGAGCATGAACTGAGTTGCTTCGATTTGACTTCAAAATAACTCAATCTTATTGCCTATATTGGTAGGTCTTCAGACAACCAAAGAACTAGCAAAATAATGGAGAATTGAGGGAGAATCGAAGAAGAGAAAATCTGGAAAATCATCTTCGGTTTGCTTCAATTGAGCTTGATCTTGCTTCCAATTTTCCTTGGCTCGCCTCTAACAACTTGTATGAAGTGAAATGGATGAATAAGAAGCTTGGATTCTGTGAGTTTCAATTCCAAAACAGAATGAGAATTGAAACTTGATTTCAAAAGAAATCTTCAAGTTTATCCTTTAATGGAGGTTGGGGAAGAAGCAGTGCAAAGCTTGGGCAAGAGAGATCCCATTCTGAGCTCACGGATCATGTATATATGGCCTACACATTGCTTTCCACACCTTTTTAATTTTTTCCAAAAATAGAAATGCAATGGTGCATGCTTACATGGCATGTGCTAGCCCTAAATAATGATTGAAATGAGTCCAAAATAGTGCATAAGTGATGCTGAAACATTAACACGAGGCCATGCAATGTGGAATAAAAATTGGTCATGAAAATCTTCCAAATGAGGTCATGCAATGCACCCATGTGCAAGTCACTCAAGAATGCTCCAAATTCCATGATCTTAGACTCTTGGGAAAGGTAACATTAAGGGGAGAAACGTTGCTGTTGAAACTTTTCCCATTTGGAGCTTGGATCATGATAAATTTTAAGGTGGAAGTTGGAGAAATCAAACATAGTTGAAAATTTTCTAAGTTAAAAGTCAAATGATCACTTTTTCCACCTTGAATAACTTTTGATATGAGCTTTAAATGAAAATGGTTACTTCTTTAAAGTTGTAGCTCTTTCAATTAAATTTGGACATGATATTAACACCATTTGAATCTTGCATGAGGGAGTTATGGATTTTAGAAGTTGAGGAAAATTGGTTGTTCAATGATGATGGCCCAAAATGACCTATAATATTTCCTCTTAGTACATGCCCTTGCAAGTTGAATTCGACATTTCTCAAAGAAGTAAAGTTGGATAAGACATCTTGAGTTTGATCATGAAACTTGGATGGTCTTTATATGATAAAACTTGAGAAAGTTATGGTTCTTAGAAGTTGACCTTCCATCTAGGGCACATACAAAATGACCTATAATCTTTCACCATAAAAAATGACTTTAAAAGAAAATTAGATCTTAATGCCAACATGAAAGTTGTTTGCAATGTAATAAAGAGTAATGTTGCTCTTGGAATAATTTTCATATGACAAAAATTGTAGGAGATAGGGTCTAGGGAACCTCGGATTTGACTAGTTGACTTTCTCTAGTCAACCTCTTTGAACCAACTTGCAAACTTGAAGTTCCTTTGATCTTTGGGTCTCATTGGGGATCATATATGCATAAGATGATGTATAATGAAGTATATCTTGAAATATTTGATCAAATGTTGAAGAAACTTGCTAAGAAAGTCACACAAGATACCCAGATGAATTAAGGCTTCTAAGGCAAACAAGCTTCAATCTCCTGATGAATTCTTGATAAAAATAAAAAATAAAGAACATGGGGATCCATATATGATGCTTATAACCATAGTGAAGTTTTCCTTTATTGATATCTTGCACTAAGGGTCCCAAACTCTAGATATAGACTTGATGAGGCACATGTCGACACACACACTACCTACAAAATAAACAAAGCTACACTAGACATATTTTTGGTATTTTGGTTAGTAAACAAAGAAAAATAAAGTATGATACAATTAAATGTGCTTGGTGATATCTCCTAATTCAAACCCAATGAATGAGGGGTGAGGAGGATACCAAGGTGTGATCCCAAAGCCAATGCAAATGATGAGATAACATGAGGGATCTTAGGGTCAAAATTAGGGTCTTACAACTACCCCCATTTAAGGACATTCTAACTGAGGATGTGAAGGTTAAAATATTCATATCAACTCAGTAGAATGAACTTAAATAACAACATCAAGAAACAAATTTTGGTCCCTAAGAGACCTCATGATGCATATGATATGAATGCAAAATTAATCTTTGTGGGGAACATATTGCCACAAAGGAAAATAATTTAGAGAGATTGAAAGTCCACAGGAGCATAATGCATTCCATAAGGAAAACTCACTGGGGAGACAGAGACTCTGGGGATAAAAGCTATGTGTAGGCCATGCCACAACTTAAAAACTGCTGGAGATGCGAGGGGATTTCCATGAAAATAAATCAATGGAAAGACTCGGCTGCATGGACAAAGAGATTTGCAGGGGAAAGAGTAGATCAGAACGAAGCTGAAATACTCAAGCCAAAAGGAAATTCGATTTCACAAAGAAATACAAACCCAAACTCAACTGGGGAAGAAAAACTTCAACATATGAGTAAAAGAGATATATTATCTATTACCGGTTGATGGGTAGGAAGATAATACACTTGGACAGAGGGACATCCGTTACCGGTTAGGGTAAACATATCAAGGATGACTCGTTGAGGAAAATTCATTATCGGTTACTAGGTAAGAATAACCTACTGGGAAAAAAAATCAAATAGGAATTAAAACTACCTTTTTACAGGGCAAAAGACCAAAGAAAGAGTATTCGTCACCGGTTAAAGTGAGCATATCAAGGATAAACTCAAAGGAAGAATATCCCTCATCGATTAAGATGAACATATCAAGGATAGACTTCCGAGAAAAATAGGGATCAAAACTACCGGTTACTAGGTAGAAGACCAAAAAGAGAGTATCCGTCATTGGTTAAAGTGAACATATCCAGGATAAACTCAAAGGGAAGAATATTTGTCATCAATTAGGATGAACATATGAAGGATAGACCACCTGGGGAAAGAGGAAGAATATCCGTCACCGGTTAAGATGACCATATCAAGGATAAACTACCAACAAAAATAGGATTTACAAGTATTGGTTACTGGGAAGAAGACCAAACAGGAAGAATATCCGTCACCGGTTAAGATGAACATATCAAGGATAGACTTGTTGGGAAAAAAAGCAATTACGACTACCTTTTTACTGGTTAGAAGACCCAAAAAGAGAATATTCGTCATCGGTTAGGATGATCATATCAAGGATAGATTCAGTAGGGGAGAATAGGATTTATATCTACCATTTACTGGGTAGAATACCACAAATAGGGGTTTAAACTATTTTTTACTTGGTAGAATACCAGAAAAAGAGAAAATCTGTCACCGATTAAAGTGAACATATCAAGGATAGACTCTCTGGGGAAATAATAGGAATTACAACTACCTTTTTACTGGGTAGAAAACCAAACAGGAAGAATATCCGTCATTGGTTAGGATGAACATATCAAGGATAGACTTGCTGAGGAGACGAAAAAACGAATCCGCTGGAGAAAATCAAAGAAGTAAATTACCTTTTATTAGTTACTAGGTAAATTAACATAGGTAAAGTACTCAACATCAAGAAGGATATTACCAGTTACTGGGTAATGAACTCTTGGGGACCAAAAGATCTATCTAGGTATGAACTAGAAAGAAACGGTCAAACAAGGCTCAATCCAATAAGGATATAACTCAAGGGGAGGGGTTCCACCCAGATAATGAACTGAGGAGGAAACTGAAATAATAATCGTACATGAGGAAATAACTCAGCGGGGAAGAAGAAAGGATAAACTCTTTCTGCTTAAGAGGCTTGTAAGACCCCAATTTTGACCCTAACATCCCTCATGCTATTTCATATCACACCTTGACATCCCCCTTACCCCTCATTCATTGGGTTTGCATTGGGAGAGATCACCAAGCATATTTGATTGTATCATACTTTGTTTTTCATTATTTACTAACCAAAATACCAAAAATATATCTATGTATATCCTTGTTTCTTTCGTAGGTAGTGTGTGCATCCACCAATGCTCATCAAGCTCACATCTAAGGTTTGAGACCCTCATTGCAAGGAGATTAATCAAGAGATGGTTCACATTGTCTCTATAAATCACATATGGGTCCCCATGATCTTAATTTATCATTTTGATCAAGAAATTATCAAGAGTTTGAAGCTTGTTTGCCTTGGAAGCCATAATCCATCTGGGTATCTTGTGTGATTTCCTCAACAAGTTTCTTCAACATTTGATCAAATATTTCAAGGGATACTTCATTATACATCAACTTATACATATATGATCCTCCATGAGTCCAAAAGATCAAGAGAACTTCAAGCTTGCAAGTTGGTTCATGGTGGTTGACCAGAGAAAGTCAACTGGTCAAAATAGGGGTTCACTAGACCCTATCTCCTACAATTTTTGTCATATTAAAAATGATTACAATAGAAAAGTTACTCCTTATGACATTCCAAACAACTTTCATGTTGAGGTCAAGAGCTAATTTTGCTTGGAAAATCATTTTTTATGGTGAACGATTATAGGTCATTTTGTTTGTGCCGTAGTTAGGAGGTCAAGTTACGAGGACCCTAAGTTGCTCAATTTTTATAAGATAAAGGCCATCTAAGTTTCATGATCAAATTCAAGATCATCTCCAACTTTTATTCTTTGAGAAACTTCAAATTCAACTTGCAAGGGCATGTGCCAAGAGGAAACATTATAGGTCATTTTGGGCCATTACCATTGAACAAATAATTTTCCTCAACTTCTAAAATGCATACCTCCTTCATGCCAAATACACATTAGGTCAAATTTGTAACGAAATTGAATATGTTTGAAAGAGATGCAACTTTTATGAAGGAACTTTTTACATTTAAAGCTCATAGCAAAAGTTATTCAAGGTGGAAGAAGTGAACATTTGACTTGGTACTTAGAAAAATTTCAATTATGTTTGATCTCTCCGACTTCCACCTCAAAATTCATCATGATCCGAGCTTCAAATGGAAAAGTGTTAAACATGAAAGTTGTTCCCCTTGATCTCACCTTTGCAAAAAGTCTAAAATCACTCAATTTGGCCAAGGTATGAATAACTTGCGCATGGATTTTCTTCAAGGTTCCATTTGGATGAATCTCATGACCACTTCTCAATTCCAAATGCATGGCTTCATGTTACAGTTTCAGCATCACTCATGATCATATTTGGACCTTTTGACATCACTTCATGGGCCTATCACACGCCCATGCAAGCATGTACATGAGAATTTCTATTTTTGGCATTTGAATGGAAGTGTGTGGAAATCAATTGCCAAGCCTATAAATACATTGCAGCATGCTCAAAATTATGGACACCTTGCCCAAGCTTTGCTTCTGTAACCTTCGCTTCACCATTAGAGGATAAACTTGAAGGTTTTCAATTGAAAATCGAGTTTCAATTTCACTTCTATTTTGAAGTTGAAACTCCATGATTCCAAGCCATTTGAGCTCTCAATTCATCTCCTGCAATCAAGTAGAAGCAAGCCCAAGCAAATTGAGATCCAGATCGAGCCTCATCACTGCAAACAGAAGGTGAAATTTGCCAAACTTTCTCTCTTTGATTCTCTCTCAATTCTTCACCATTCTCTTTGATTTTTGGTTGGATGAAGTCCTACCAATGTAGGCAACAAGATTGAGTTACTTTGAGGTCAAATCGAAGCAACTCAGATCATGAACCTCAAATTTCAAATCCTTGTATCTTTAAATATACTTGGAATTGAAAGAAATGGAGGTCAGATTCGTTCTCCTAAGCATTTTTCCTTCAAAAACATGTACTTACTTTTCAATTTCCATTTAATTCATGGTGAGGTCCACCGGAGAAGATGACCGGAGCTAGGGCTCTGGTGGTGTGATGGCGTTGCCCATACCATCTGATCATAGTTCCACGTTTTAATCAGGATCCTTGCTTTTGCATAACATGCGTGTACACGCGTTGACTGAGGTGTTGGATGGAAGCGTGCGCCTGACCATCAAATTTGCCACCTCAATTAATGAGGGAGATCTGGTGGGCCTTGTTTTTTTGAATTTCATTTTATTTCCCGATTTTTCATTTAATCCCTTTATTATTTTTAATTCATAGTAATTTCTTTTTTAATCCAACAAATATGGGACTTTCACCTAAAATCTTTAAATATTTTTCTCTTGCATATTCTGAATTAAAAATATTTTTTGAATTAATTTTAATATTTTCATGAATTAAATGTTTTTATGCATATTTTTAATTATTTAAAAATACTTCTGACTTTTCAAAAATACTAAAAAAAATTGTCTAAGGTCCTTTGACCTTGTTTGACCTAGGATAAATCCCTTGGCAATTTATTTGGTGTTTTGAAGGGGTTTTAGGGTTTGACCAAATTAAAATGTATTTTAATTCATTTTTAGACTGATTTTTAATTGATTAAATGCTTAAAAATGTTGTTGAGCCATTTTTATGGTCTTGTGATGTTTGACTTTCTATTTGGACCTTGGTCATGGTTGATTTGACTTTTGTTGGATCAAAACCATTGGATTTAGGGGATTGGTGAAATGTACATTTCATCTCCCAAAATGAATGGATGGTTTTGATTTGATGAAACTCCTCCCATGATCAATTTGTGTTTCTATCTTCCCCTCCCTCTTCATCTTCATCCCTATTATTCCCCATTCCATCATTTGACCAATGAAATCTTTAATGTCTAAAGGCTAATTGATTCATCAATGACCTTGTGTCAGATGAATCAATACAAGTGTGACTGAGATATGTCCATCCCTTTTGATCTTTTTATTTTAGTGTGTGGTATATTTTAGGATTTTGGTTTTTCATACCAAATCTCTAACATGCATTAACACCTAAAATTTTATTGCTCGGCCTTAGATAGTTGTGACTTCTACATAAGTCCAATTATGATTGCTTAACATAGAGCTAAATTTGACCCTCAAAGGCATAACATTATAGTAAGTGAGATTTTAAGTCTCCCATTCTTCATGGCATTGTGTGGACACTTGACCCTTTTTCCTTTCATGGGAGCTAGTGGCATACTTGTTGAATTATCCAAGTTGGAGCCCTTCTCATGGAAGATGTCTTGGTTTAAGGATTCATACTTGTGAATGAATGGTTGAGTGTACTCCAAAGAATGACTTAATCAATTAAAATCACCACTAACACTTGACTAACTTTTAACTAACATTTGACTAACTCTTGTTAATATTGATTTACTTTCAAGTCATTTACTATTATGCAATTTAAATTTCAGTCATTTATCATCCATTTCCATTTACATTTCATATAACTTGTTTATGATTATGTCATTTTCACTTTGCTCATTTGAGCCATATTTTATGATTGTATATATATTTTTTGTGTGTTTTGATTTTATTTGTGGTCTTAGGACCTTAAAATACCTAATAACAATAAAACCCCTAAAAAATCATTTGGTGGACTGTTGAACTTGATCTGAACTTTTGGACTTAGGATTAGGCAACATGCCCCTTTGCTAAAAGGACTTGGCCAATGCCAACATCTTGAGACTGAGCTACTATGAATTGTGCCTTCATCTGATGCAAGACTTGGGAATTGTTTGAATCCATCTACTACTATGTCTTGGTGCTTAATTGTTATTTTGATATTGTGTCTGATGCTTTGTTCTGAGTTGATCAAGGAATATTTCATCTAATACATTGGAAGATAATGAAGACTGTTAGCTATTGGAATGCTTGCTTGGATGTGGCCATCTTTATTTGATGTCATGATCTTTATGATGACTGGATATTGCTCATTGCTTTTTGATCATTGCTTGATTAAAGTCCAGAGGAAAATAAGTTTCTATATGACATTCTTGTTTATTGGATTGCATCACATTGGTCCAATCTTTTCAACTCTTAACTTTTAAATTTGTGCTTAGGATAGCCTTTTCATTTCCTCATATTTCTTAAATTTCAAAATCTCTCCCTCTTTTCAAAAACTTTCTTTGCTTGTGATTTCAAACTTAGACATGTTTTAATGATTAGAAACTTTGGCCTTATGCCAATGAATTTTCAAGCTTTTTCTTAAATCAAACTTGTAAATAAACTTAATCATATTGACTTAAATTTCAAAAGAAAAAAAGAACTAATAACTCCATTCAAATTTTTGTCTCTTTGTGCCTCTTATTATTAAACTTTTGTTAAAAACAATTCACCAACCTATTTGAAATTTTTACCATGAACTACGAGGTTTTGATCCCTCATTGTTATGTTGGTATGTAGGCACAAGTTCGAAGGTCTTGTCAAACACACAAATATAATCAATGAATTCTTTTCTCATCCCCCACACTCTATTTTTCTCAAACATCTTTTATACCAAACACATATGCAAACATAAAAAGGGCTTCATAGGAGTACCTAGGACACTTTGGGTGCTAACACCTTCCCTCTGTGTAACCAACCCCCTTACCTGTAATCTCTGGCATTTTATTAGTTTTAATTTGAAAACTTCTTATCTTTGGGTTTTGTTCGTACTTTCCCTTTTCCTTTGGAGACAATAAAAGTGCAGTGGTGACTCTGATTTTATTCACGTTAAGCTTATCTATAGCTTGATGGTCATGAATTTACTGCTACATAAATCAAGTGGCGAATTTGCTGGGGAGTAGTCCTCAGTGGGTTTAGCCTACTTTTTTTATGTGTATATATTTGTATATTTGATGTTTGTATATTGTTTGTATGATATAATCTATTTGTTGTGCTTGGTGATCTCTGTGTGGTGAGATAAGTTCTAACCCTAACTTGAGTGCAATTAAAATAGGAGGATGGTATAGTCATGTTCAACTTGTGTGGAGTAGTCCTTAACAAGTTGGCTTGAGACCCATCTACTCAGTAGAGACCCTTTTGGAGTTACTAATGTCACACAAGTAATTTATGGATAGGAATTACTTTCTTTAACTTGGGGTCCGAGAAGCTAAGGACCGTAGAACATTTAACCCAACTCGGCCTATTTAGGACGTAGTGTGGAGACTGTTCATGTGTAGACCTGATAACAGTTGTTACGTGATACTACACTCATACGAGTTTCTCTTGAGAATATTATGGGTTGATGAGTCAGTCATCCTAACCTATAATATTCGATATATGGGATCAAGACTCTGGGACATTTTAGAACATGATATGCAGTTTTTTATCCTTATTACACTCCTTTGGGATTGTTCTTAACCTGACTCCATGCTCGTGACTCACAACAAACCCTTTGATTCCCGGTTAATCCAATTAAGTCTCATCAATATCAATGGAACTTGGGTTTTGATAAGGTGAAACCCACAATCCACCAAAATAGATAATTGATCTTGATGATGAATTGATCCATCCCTTGACCTTTGTTTGTGTTTGCCTTATGTGTGATCCTTTGTTTGTGATTGTTGCATTCATGCATACATGTGCATCATAACATTCATCACATAAAAGTAAACTTCAAGGAAACTGAGGTCTTGTTTGTAAATATTTTCAGACCATGGATTATAGACGAAGGAACACTAAGAAGTACAGTTTCAGATGTCCTGATTTGAAAGAGTTAAGGAAGTTGTCATCCTTTGTATTAGATCCCTTGGACTTCAAGCAATGTCATGGGAAGCTTTTGTCTGTATTATCTGCTGGTGTGGTTGAAGGACATATGAGTGTTTTGGTTCAGTTCTATGATCCTCTCTACCGGTGCTTCACTTTTCCCGATTATCAGCTTGTGCCTATGTTAGAGGAGTATGTGTAACACCCTTCTAAAATACCCCAAATATTTAATTAAAATAGCAATATATCAATCAGAGTAATTATACAATTAAGGGTGTCACACAATCATTTCACACCATTCACCAAATAACTGTCATGCTCTTTTATTAATTCAAAACATAAAGCATTTGCACAATACGCAGCGGATAGAAATCAAATCAATCATGCAAAACATGTAACACATTACATGTAAAATTATTCAACAAGGTAAAACATCCCGTCCCGATGTTACATCTATCAGAGCATGACCCACTAAGGAGACTACACTAGACTCCAAGCACTAGCTTCTACTCAATCACTGCTCGTTACCTGAAAACATAGTTGTAAGGGTGAGTTCCTCAATCGATATAATAAGCATTATAAAATATCATGTAATGCTAAGTAAATAACACATTAATCACCCTAATCATATCACACATTCAGTAACGGCAACCTCCACTCAAACATCATAATCATGCTCAACATAAACATCAAAACACACGTATAATATTGGAACACATCCATTCATATTATACACCAGACATACATTATGCAATGAGACTCCATGCATGCGATACCGACTATTCGTGAACATATAGTTCAACCTCACCGATCAAATCCAGATGCGGCTACCAAGCCCACTAGTCCCACTCATTTGAGACCTAGTGACTCACTCACTAATTCCTCACCACGGAAATTAGCTACCACCAACTCACTAATTCCTCACTATGGGAATTAGCTACCACCATACAGACTACAATATGCATGCTAAATCATCTAGCAATGCAAAATCATCAACAATAATCCACAAGGATTTACTCACTAATTCCTCACCATGGGAACTAGCTACCACCATAAAGGCCACAATATGCATGCTAATTCACCTAGCAATGCAACATCATTAACAACAATCCACAATGGACATATGCTCACACCCTAAGCCATAAAATAGTCCATTCACCAACACATGCATAATATATACATTCACAACATTATGCATATTTTCACACATCATCAGCACATGTATCAAACGTCATATCATGTCATGCCAAATAATTCAATCACAGTATTAGCACACTCTACTAATACCTATCCTATTCAAAACAACGGGAAATAATCCCTACTATATCACACACCGATATAGACCAATCACCAATTATGTTCACAACATTAAAATATCAATTTTTCCAATTTCCAACAGTGTTAACCGGTTAACGCCCTGGGTTAACCGGTTAACGCAACACAGAACACGCTTTCTGGCAAAACTCAACAGTGTTAACCGGTTAACGCCCTGGGTTAACCGGTTAACGCAGACAGAACAGCAATATTTTCACAACTCAAAACAGTGTTAACCGGTTAACGCCCTGGGTTAACCGGTTAACGCAAGCAAAACAGCAATACCTCACAATTCCTAACAGTGTTAACCGGTTAACACCCTGGGTTAACCGGTTAACGCAAGACAGAAAGCTGTTCCTGCGCTAACACGAAGCAGAATGCAGAATTCTCCGCATTTTCCGCCGTTGGAGGACTTCCGGACCTCCGATTCCGATTCCGTAAAAAGCTATACGTTCGGGAAATCACAACTCACACAAATACAGATTCAATTGCAGCTTTAACACAACTTATCCAACACAATTTCTCAGCATTCAATATCCCAATTAGGGTCAATTCAACGGTTTATCACTACCCATTACATGTTAATCCATAATACCCATTAAACGACGATAAACCCCCCTTACCTGAGTTAATCCGGCAATCCTTTAGCCTCAAGCTCTTCTCTTCTCCAACCTTCTTCCTCTTGCTCTGCCTCTTTGCCCTTTTCCTCTTTTTGAGCCGTTTCTCTGTTTTCACGTGAAAACTCTTTTTACCAAAATGGAACTCTTTTTCCTTATTTCCAACTTATATAATTTCCAATAATTATTATTCCAATAATAATAATAATAATAATCCAATAATTCCAATTATTTAATTAAATTAATAAATATAATATTAACTTAAATTAAATAATTATCTTATTTTTATCGGGGTGTTACAACTCTCCCCCACTAAAAGAGTTTTCGTCCTCGAAAACATACCTCAAGCGAATAACTCCGGATAAGACTCCTTCATCTGACTCTCAAGTTCCCAAGTCACATTGCCACCTGCTGGTCCTCCCCAAGCTACCTTTACCAAAGCAATCTCTTTACCCCGCAACTGCTTCAACTCTCGATCCTCGATCCTCATAGGTGATGTTTCAACAGTCAGGTTATCTCTCACCTGTACATCATCTACTTGGACCACATGCGACGGATCAGGAATGTACCTCCTCAACTGAGACACATGAAAAACCTCATGCAAATTCGCAAGTGACGGCGGTAAAGCGATACGATAGGCTACCTCTCCTATCCTCTCCAAAATCTGATAAGGACCAATAAATCGAGGTGTCAACTTCTTCGACTTCAAAGCTCGACCAACCCCAGTTATCGGAGTAACCCGAAGAAACACATGATCTCCCTCTTGGAACTCAAGTGACTTCCTCCTCTTGTCGTGATAACTCTTCTGACGACTCTGAGCAATCCTCATCTTCTCCTGAATCATCTTAATCTTTTCCGTAGTTTGTTGAACAATCTCCGGTCCAACCACAGCACTCTCACCGGACTCATACCAACATAAAGGCGTCCGACATCTCCTACCATACAAAGCTTCAAACGGTGCCATACCAATGCTCGAATGAAAACTATTGTTGTAGGTAAACTCAATCAAAGGTAAGTAACAATCCCAAGCACCTCCCTTTTCCAAAACACAAGCCCTCAAAAGATCCTCTAGTGACTGAATCGTCCTCTCAGTCTGACCATCAGTCTGCGGATGATATGCAGAACTCAATCTCAGCTTAGTTCCCAAAGCCTTCTGCAAACCTTCCCAAAACTTCGATGTAAATCTAGGATCTCTGTCCGAAACAATACTCGATGAAATACCATGCAAACTTACAATTTTCTCAATATACAACTCAGCTAATCTCTCCAATGGATAGTCCATTCTGATCGGAATAAAATGAGCCGATTTTGTCAATCTGTCAACAATCACCCAAATAGCTTCAAAATTCTTACTTGTCCTCGGTAAACCAGAAACAAAATCCATACTGATACTATCCCACTTCCACTCTGGAATAGCCAACGGTTGCATTAGCCCAGACGGCTTCTGATGCTCAACCTTTGACTTCTGACAAGTCAAACAAGAGTAAACAAAACTCACAATTTCTCTTTTCATTCCCGGCCACCAAAATAACTTTTTCAAATCATGATACATCTTCGTAGCCCCAGGATGAATACTCAGACCACTACGATGTCCTTCCTCAAGAATACTCTTCTTAAGCTCGGTAACATCCGGAATACACACCCGATTACCAAATTTCAAAACACCATTCTCATCAATTCTGAATTCACCACCTTGACCTTGATTCACTAGAGTCAACTTATCAACCAAAAGCACATCGGATTTCTGACCCTCTCTAATCTCATCCAGAATACCACTCGTTAACTTTAACATTCCCAATTTAACACTATTGTGAGTACTCTCACACACCAAACTCAAGTCTCTAAACTGTTCAATTAAATCCAATTCTTTAACCATTAACATAGACATATGCAATGATTTCCGACTCAATGCATCAGCCACTATGTTTGCTTTACCCGGATGGTAATTCAAACCAAAGTCATAATCCTTCAAAAACTCTAACCATCTTCTCTGTCTCATATTCAGCTCTTTCTGATCAAACAAACACTTTAAACTTTTATGGTCACTGAAAACCTCAAATCTTGACCCGTACAAGTAATGCCTCCATAACTTCAGAACAAACACCACAGCTGCCAACTCTAAATCGTGTGTCGGATAGTTCCTCTCATGAACCTTCAGTTGTCTCGAAGCATAAGCTACAACCTGCTTATTCTGCATCAACACACCACCCAAACCCAACAATGAAGCATCACAGTAAACCTCAAATGATTCCGACGAACTCGGTAATATCAGAATAGGAGCAGTAGTCAACCTTCTCTTTAACTCTTGGAAACCTTCTTCACATTTTGAGTCCCAAACAAACGCTTGCCCCTTCCTAGTCAACATCGTCAACGGTAACGCCAACTTAGAAAATCCCTCAATGAACTTCCTATAATATCCTGCAAGTCCAAGAAAACTCCTTATCTCAGAAACTGACTTCGGAGCTTCCCACTTAGATACCGCTTCTATCTTAGAAGGATCAACAGCAACACCATCTCTTGAAATCACATGACCAAGAAAACTAACCTCTTCTAACCAAAATTCACACTTTGACAGTTTAGCAAATAACTTCTTTTCTCGTAGAACTCCTAAAACCATTCTCAAATGCTCAGCATGCTCTTCTTCCGATTTAGAATACACCAAAATATCGTCAATAAACAGCACAATAAACTGATCTAGGTACGGATGGAAAATCCTATTCATATACTCCATAAATACTCCAGGCGCATTAGTCACACCAAAAGGCATTACAGAATACTCATAATGTCCATACCTCGTTCTGAAAGCAGTCTTCTGAATATCCTCAGTTTTCACACGTATCTGATGATAACCCGATCTCAAATCTATTTTGCTGAACACACTCGCACCAACCAACTGATCCATCAAATCATCAATTCTCGGCAAAGGATACCGATTCTTGATCGTCACTTTATTCAGTTGCCTGTAGTCCACACACAACCTCATAGTACCTTCTTTCTTCTTAACTAACAACACTGGTGCACCCCACGGCGACACACTCGGACGAATAAATTTCTTATCCAACAGATCTTCCAACTGACTCTTCAATTCAGTTAACTCAACAGCAGACATACGGTACGGAGCCATCGATATCGGCCTAGTACCAGGTACCAATTTAATTGAGAACTCAACTTCACGCTCTGGCGGTAATTCATTCACTTCTTCAGGAAACACATCAGGAAAATCACACACCACAGCTAGATCGCAAATCACCAGTTTATCTTTAGCCTCCAAAGTCGCTAACAGCATAAACAACTCTGCCCCATCTGTTACTGCCTCATTCACCTGCCTCGCTGATAGAAACAAGCTCTTTCCTTCCTCAATCTCAGGAAAAATCACAGTCTTATCAAAACAATTGATATAGACTCGGTTAAACACCAACCAGTTCATACCCAGAATAACATCAATCTGCACTAGTGGAAGACACACAAGGTCCATCCCAAAGTCTCTACCAAAAATACTCAAAGGACAATTTAAACAAACTGAAGTAGTAGTCACTGAACCCTTCGCAGGAGTATCAATCACCATACTACCATGCATCTCAGATATCTCTAACTTAAGTTTCACAGCACAATCCAAAGATATAAAGGAATGAGTAGCACCGGTGTCAATAATAGCTACAAGAGGAAAGCCATTAATATAACACGTACCTCGGATCAAACAATCATCTGCAGAAGTCTCAGAACCCGATAAAGCAAAGACCTTGCCTCCCGACTGGTTCTCTCTCTTCGGCTTAGGACACTGTGGATTGATATGACCCACCTCTCCACAGTTGAAACAAGTCACAGTCTTCGACCGACACTCTGCAGCCAAATGACCACCTTTTCCACACTTGAAACACTTCTTCTCAGCACTGGTACACTCATGGACACGATGTCCAGCCTGACCACATCTGTAACACTTAGCAGGGGCACTAGAGTCTCCCCCACTAGGCCTCTTCATTCCACTCTGTCTCTGGAAACCTTTGCCAGCTGCATACGGTTTCCCACGATCATTCTGATTCTTGCCTTTCCTATCAACCCTCTGCTGATAGCTTTCCGCTCTGGCCTTGGTATCCTGTTCAAAAATCCTGCAACAGTCAACCAAATCAGAAAACACTCTAATCCGCTGATATCCAATAGCCTGCTTGATCTCGGGACGCAACCCGTTCTCAAACTTCACACATTTTGAAAATTCTCCAGCAGCCTCATCATAGGGAGTGTAATACTTCGACAGCTCTGTGAACTTAGCAGCATACTCAGTAACAGACCTGTTACCCTGCTTCAATTCTAAGAACTCTATCTCTTTCTTTCCTCTGACATCCTCTGGAAAATACTTCCTCAGGAATCTCTCTCTGAACACAGCCCAAGTGATCTCAGCATTCCCAGCAGATTCCAACTCAGTGCGGTTAGCAACCCACCAATCATCTGCTTCTTCTGACAGCATATGCGTACCGAACCTGACCTTCTGGTTATCGGCACACTCAGTCACTCGGAAGATCCTCTCGATCTCCTTCAACCACTTCTGAGCACCATCTGGATCGTATGATCCCTTGAACATTGGAGGATTGTTCTTCTGGAACTCACTCAGTTGACGAGCAGCTCCCATTCCCACAACATTCGGATTTCCCCCAAGTACTCCAGCCAGCATACCCAGAGCCTCAGCAATCGCAGCATCGTCTCTACCTCTTCCAGCCATCTCTATTCTGAAACCCAACAAGCTAAAACAATAAGTACTGATAGGGTTACACAACACCTATCCCATACCGGGGAAACAGAATAATTACGACTCGACTCGACCGACTATGCTCTGATACCACTAATGTAACACCCTTCTAAAATACCCCAAATATTTAATTAAAATAGCAATATATTAATCAGAGTAATTATGCAATTAAGGGTGTCACACAATCATTTCACACCATTCACCAAATAACTGTCATGCTCTTTTATTAATTCAAAACATAAAGCATTTGCACAATACGCAGCGGATAGAAATCAAATCAATCATGCAAAACATGTAACACATTACATGTAAAATTATTCAACAAGGTAAAACATCCCGTCCCGATGTTACATCTATCAGAGCATGACCCACTAAGAAGACTACACTAGACTCCAAGCACTAGCTTCTACTCAATCACTGCTCGTTACCTGAAAACATAGTTGTAAGGGTGAGTTCCTCAATCGATATAATAAGCATTATAAAATATCATGTAATGCTAAGTAAATAACACATTAATCACCCTAATCATATCACACATTCAGTAACGGCAACCTCCACTCAAACATCATAATCATGCTCAACATAAACATCAAAACACACGTATAATATTGGAACACATCCATTCATATTATACACCAGACATACATTATGCAATGAGACTCCATGCATGCGGTACCGACTATTCGTGAACATATAGTTCAACCTCACCGATCAAATCCAGATGCGGCTACCAAGCCCACTAGTCCCACTCATTTGAGACCTAGTGACTCACTCACTAATTCCTCACCACGGAAATTAGCTACCACCAACTCACTAATTCCTCACTATGGGAATTAGCTACCACCATACAGACTACAATATGCATGCTAAATCACCTAGCAATGCAAAATCATCAACAATAATCCACAAGGATTTACTCACTAATTCCTCACCATGGGAACTAGCTACCACCATAAAGGCCACAATATGCATGCTAATTCACCTAGCAATGCAACATCATTAACAACAATCCACAATGGACATATGCTCACACCCTAAGCCATAAAATAGTCCATTCA
The DNA here is from genome assembly GCF_024323335.1 of Lathyrus oleraceus. Classification (NCBI taxonomy): domain Eukaryota; kingdom Viridiplantae; phylum Streptophyta; class Magnoliopsida; order Fabales; family Fabaceae; genus Lathyrus; species Lathyrus oleraceus. The sequence continues at coordinate 46,933,236 of NC_066582.1, forward strand.
CCAACACATGCATAATATATACATTCACAACATTATGCATATTTTCACACATCATCAGCACATGTATCAAACGTCATATCATGTCATGCCAAATAATTCAATCACAGTATTAGCACACTCTACTAATACCTATCCTACTCAAAACAACGGGAAATAATCCCTACTATATCACACACCGATATAGGCCAATCACCAATTATGTTCACAACATTAAAATATCAATTTTTCCAATTTCCAACAGTGTTAACCGGTTAACGCCCTGGGTTAACCGGTTAACGCAACACAGAACACGCTTTCTGGCAAAACTCAACAGTGTTAACCGGTTAACGCCCTGGGTTAACCGGTTAACGCAGACAGAACAGCAATATTTTCACAACTCAAAACAGTGTTAACCGGTTAACGCCCTGGGTTAACCGGTTAACGCAAGCAAAACAGCAATACCTCACAATTCCTAACAGTGTTAACCGGTTAACACCCTGGGTTAACCGGTTAACGCAAGACAGAAAGCTGTTCCTGCGCTAACACGAAGCAGAATGCAGAATTCTCCGCATTTTCCGCCGTTGGAGGACTTCCGGACCTCCGATTCCGATTCCGTAAAAAGCTATACGTTCGGGAAATCACAACTCACACAAATACAGATTCAATTGCAGCTTTAACATAACTTATCCAACACAATTTCTCAGCATTCAATATCCCAATTAGGGTCAATTCAACGGTTTATCACTACCCATTACATGTTAATCCATAATACCCATTAAACGACGATAAACCCCCCTTACCTGAGTTAATCCGGCAATCCTTTAGCCTCAAGCTCTTCTCTTCTCCAACCTTCTTCCTCTTGCTCTGCCTCTTTGCCCTTTTCCTCTTTTTGAGCCGTTTCTCTGTTTTCACGTGAAAACTCTTTTTACCAAAATGGAACTCTTTTTCCTTATTTCCAACTTATATAATTTCCAATAATTATTATTCCAATAATAATAATAATAATAATCCAATAATTCCAATTATTTAATTAAATTAATAAATATAATATTAACTTAAATTAAATAATTATCTTATTTTTATCGGGGTGTTACAGTATGCCCATATCTTGGGAATATCCGTATCTGACCAAGTACCTTTTAGTGGATTGAAGAAGATTCCTAGATCTCATGTCATAGCTGAAGCTCTTCATCTGAAGAAATCTGAGATTCATGTTCATTTGGTGAAGAAAGGAGGTATTCTTGGGCTGACTTCTGAGTTCCTCATTGGTAAAGCTATTGTCTTTTCTCAAGCTGGTAGTATAGATGCTTTTGAAGCCATCTTTGTTTTTCTCATCTATGTTTTAGATTTGTTCCCTAACATTGATGGCTTTGTTGATGTTAACTCCATTAGAATTTTCTTGTTTGGGAATCCTGTTCTGACTCTGTTGGGTGACATGTATTTCTCTTTGCATTTTAGGAATTCTAAATATGGTGGGACTATTGTGTGTTATGTTCCTCTTCTGTACAAGTGGTTTATTTTGCACTTACCTCAAACACATTCTTTTTTGGAGAAGAAGCGATGTCTACGCTGGTCTTAGAGACTTATGTCTCTCACTAATGATGATATTTCTTGGTATGTGTAAGACCTCATTTTTGACCCTAAGATCCCTCATGCAATTTCATCATATGCATTAGCATTGGGATCATACCTTGGCATCCTCCTTACCCCTCTTTCATTAGGTTTGCTTTGGGAGAGATCACCAAGCACCATGTGATTGTATCATACTTGTATATTATCATTTTACTAACCAAAATACCAAAAATATATCTTTGCTTTTGCCTAACTCTTTTGTAGGTAAGGCATGATCCCATTGATTTATCAAGTTCAAATCTAGGGTTTGAGACACTCATGACTAAAAGAGCACAACCATGTATTTATCCACAAATGGTTATAGGCATCATATATGAGTCCCAATGATTTCTATATGTTATATTAATCAAGTATTCTTCAAGAGTTTGAGGGTGATTTGCCTTGGAAACCCTAGTTTGACTAGGTATCTTGAGTAACTTCTCCAACAAGCTATCTCACCAATTGATCAAATTTCTCAAGGGACACTTAAAAATTCATCATCTTATGCATATATGATCTACCATGAGCCTAAAAGGTCAAAATAATTGAAGGTTAGCGAGTTGGTTGATGGTGGTTGGCCAGATGAATTCATCTGATCAAAACTGGGTCTCCCTAGACCCTATCGCCTACAATTTTCACCATATGAAAATTACTCCAAGAGCAAAGTTACTCTAAATGATATTCCAAATAACTTTCATGTTGAGACCTAGAGCTAGGTTTGCTTGGAAAATCATTTTCTATGTTGAAACATTATAGGTCATTTTGTCTAAACCCTAATTTGAAAGTCAACTTCCCAAGGCCATAACTTGCTCAATTTTTATGAGATGAAAGATTTCCAAGTTGCACAATCAAATTCAATATGTCTAATTCAACTTTTATGAGCATGTGATATGAGGATACATTATAGGTCATTTTTGCCCTATACCATTGAACAAGTCTTTGAAAGAGCTACAACTTTTACGAAGATAATTTTCTCATTTGAAGCTCACATAAAAATTTAAGCAAGGTAGAATATTGAGATATATGGCTTGACACTTAGAAACGTTTTCAACATGTTGAAATTTCCAAACTTCCACCTCCAAATTCACCATGATCCAAGTTCCAAATGAAAAAGTGTTCAACATCAAACTTGTTCCCCTTGATCTAAGCTTTCCAAAGAACCCAATTTCATGCATTTTGGACAAATATTTCTAGGTATGCGCATGGCTTTAACAGAGCTGCATGATTGGGAAAAATCAAATGTCCAAAACTTCACATTGCATTACCTTGCCATTCAAGCATCATTTGAACTTCAGTACAATTGCAATTGGATCAAAATGGATTGCTTCATGGGCATGTACACGCCCATGCAAGCTTGTGCATCACATTGCCAAATTTAGCAAATTTTCAAGTGTGCAAATATCAGTCCCAATTGCTATAAATACAGGCCATTGGAGCTCAATTCAAGGACACCTTGCACGCCAGCTTTGCCCCCCAATTCAAACCCTCACATTTCAAAGGAAAACATGAGAATTTTCAACTTGAAAATTGAGTTTGAATCTCACTGTTTGGAGATTCAAGAACTCCAGGATCCAAAGCTTTGTACCATTGCTAAACCTCTTCTGCAAGCTTCTCAAGTGCGATCAGATCAAGGTTGAAGCAAGCAACATCAAGTTCTGCACAACATTGAAGGTAAATTTCAGAAAACTTCATCTCTTCGATTCTCACTCAATTCTACTCAATTCTCTTGAATATTTGGTTGTCTGAAGTCCTACCAATGTAGGCAAGAAGATTGAGTTTCTTAGAGGTCAAATCGAAGCAACTCAGTTGACACACCTCAAAATTCAACTCCTCGTATATTTCTATATATTTGGAGTTAGTTGAAATTGAGGTCAGATTCGTGCTCTATGCCATTTTTTCTTTCAGATCATGTCCTCCTTTTTTATTTTGGTGATGGTTGAGGGTGGACCAGTCCGGTGAGGTCCACCGGAGAAGAAGACCGGAGCTCTGGCTCCGACGGTGTGTTGGCACGTCTCCTAGCCAAAGGATCCATTTGAAATGTTTTAATCTCAACTGTTGGTTTTGATTACCACGCGTGTGACGCGCTGACTAGGTTCCATCATGGAATGCGCGTTTCTGTCCACTTGATCTGCCACCTCATTTAATGAGGGAGATCAAGTAGCTCACATTTTTTTTTGATTTTTTTATTTTTGTTTTATTTCATTTGATTTTCATTAATTCATATTAATTTTAATATTGATCTAAAAAATATGAGAGTTTCACCAAAAAAATTTAAATAAATTCCTCTTTCATATTTTGAATTAAAATTATTTTTTGGATCATTATTAATATTTTTCATGATTTAATTGATTTTATGAATATTTTTAATTGTTTAAATATACTTTTAAATCTTTAAAAATTCTGAAATTTTTTCTCCAAGGTCCTTTGACATTGTTTGACCTATGATAAATCTCATGGCTATTTCTTTGGTGTTTTGATGAGGTTTTAGGAATTTGACAAACCATATTTAATTTAAATGCATTATTTTAGTATTTTAAATTTGAATAAATGCAAATTAATTGTGTTGACCTCTTGTGATGGTTTGTGTAAGTTTGACTTATGTTGTTGGGCCTTGGTCAAGGTTGATTTGACTTTGTTAAGTTAATATCATTGGATTTAGGGGATTAATGGAATGTACATTCCATCTCCCAAAATGAATGAATGATATTAATTTGGTAAAAGTCCTCCTTTGACCAATTTGAGTTTTGATCCATTTCCCTCCCTCTTCATCTATTTCCCATTCTTTATGCATCCATTTCATTTGGCCTATGATATCTCAAAATCCTAAGGCTAGTTGATTGCAAAATCAACATAAGTATGGATGAGACTAGGCCATTCCTTTTGCATATTCTTTTTGTGTGTGGTATGTTTCATGAGCATAGTCCATTATACTATGTCTCTAACATGCATTAACACCAAAATTCTATTGCCCGACCTCAAATAGTTGTGACTTCTACATAAGTCCAATTACGATTGCTTAACATAGCGCTAAATTTTTGACACAAAAGGCATAGTATTCTAGTTAGTGAGATTGTAAGTTTCCCCTCTTTCATGGTATTGTATGGAAACTTGGCCTTTTTTCCTTCCTTTGGAAGATGTCTTGGTTCAAAGATCCATGCTTGTGATAAGTGGGTTGAGTGTTCTCCAAAGAATGACTTAAAATGGAAAGCAAAATCAAAACAATACTAACTTCTAACTCATTAACAACTAACATTTAATTTCAAGCCATTTACTTTAGTGCAATTTAATTTTAGTCTTTATTCATTTGCCATTATTCATACCATTCTAATTGTTTATGTTAATGCAATTTTCACTTTGTCCATTTGGACCATATTGTGTGATATATCTTGTTTGTGTATATTTTGTTTGTTTGTGTGGTCTTTGACCATTAATGTACATAATAAGAACAAAAACCCTAAAAAACTTTTGTGTGGACTGTTGACTTGTTCTTGGACAATTGGACTTAGAATTTATAACATGAAATAATATCATATTTTTGGACTCGATTTAATTAAATTATATTATTATTCACTTCAATTTATTTCATTTTATTCGATATTACTTGGTATTTTTCCTCTTATTTATCTCAGGTAGCTTATTTGAAGCACAAGTGAAAAAGGAAGAAAAGGAGGTGCAAAAAGAAATGAAGAGAAGCAATTTCACCAAACCAAAGCCCAACCCAAAAGTACTAGCGTTGAGCCTGTGACGAGCGCCACACAAGATGTGACGAGCGTCACGCCCTGCTGCCTTGTGTTACGAGCGTAACACATGGTGTGACGGACGTCACACCATTCTCCTATATTTTTGGCTTCAGAAGCGCAACAGAGGCACGTTGAAGCCTATTGCTACGCTTGACCTGGGAAACGTGAAGACCACTTTTACGGAAGGAGTTTTGGAAACCGTTACAAATTGGGACAATATAAATAGAGCCAAGGAGCAAACCCTGCGGCTCCCTCTTCTTCGTGCTTTTTCTCTTCCAGCCGTGCAAGCATACTTTACAGCATTATTTTTTACAGTTTTTTTACTTTTCTTTGCAATTTCTATTTTCTTTTCCAGTCAATCTTTCAGCACTTAATTAATTTTTCACACAATAGTTTCTACACCGAAAACTATTGTGTATCTTTTACCGGATCTAACCTTACGTTAGACCCTAGGTTTTTATTCCTTCACTTTTATTTTCCTGTCCGATTGAAGAATTCAAGAACAAATCCAACCGATCTGTGGTGGAGTGTTTAAGATTGCCATTAACTATTCAGGTTCTTTAATTATTGTTTGAATTTATATATGCCCTGTTTTATTGTTTATTTGCATTATTTGCCTGAGATGTTTCTATTTAAGCATGATGATTGTTTAGATCTGTTTAGCATGTCTGGCTAATTTATTTAGGTATCGGTATGTAAAGTAAGCGGAATGAAGGAATCAAAACTAAGTTGATTTAATTACGCTTAAAAATAAAATCACTCTTTTTATGGTCTCAATTTACAGGTTTAATACCAAGGTTTTTGTACGAAAGTAAAAGACTAAAGAAGTTAAAATCAATAGAACGAGAGTTTGAGTTTTTAACTGGACAGTGTAAATTGGACATTAATTCTAGATCAGGGCGAAAGCAATTTTTAGAGTTAATTAAATTCTAATCTTTTTCAAAAAGTATTTTTAAAAGTTAAATGTGAGGACGAGAGTTAAGCATTTGAATTTAATTATATAATCTAAGTCAACAGAGCGAGAGTTTGAGACGAGGGTGTTTAAACGATTAGTATTTTCTTAAAAAGAGTTTTTATGGATTCTATTGTTTTCAAAAAGTGATTTTGGACTTAACTAATAAGTGACAGCTACGTTAATATAAAGTCATAGTCTATTCAACAGAGCGAGAGTTTGAGAAAAGATTTTTAATCAATAGTATCTACTGAAAAGATTTATTTTAAAACCAAGAAACCAACGAAGATTTGATTCCCTAATTACGACGAACTACATACCGATATCCGCTTAATTGATATTTAATTTAGATCTAGTTTTAGTTTTACATTTCCCCCGAACAATCAAAATATCATCCGCCTTAGCTTTACGAAGTAACCTTAGAAAATGGTATATCGATTCATAAGTCCCTGTGGGATCGATATCTTTTAAAACTACGCGATAAAACTGTGCACTTGCAGTTTGTACCCCAATTCGACTCATAAAGTCGCGATCAAGTTTTTGGCGCCGTTGCCGGGGATCTTTGTTTAGTCGATATCGTAACTCTTCTGTTACGCTGTAGAGACTAAGGCAATTTTTATTTTTTCTTTCTCTCGTTGATTTGTATGCCACACACTCGCTCACAAGGCGAGCCGTTTTACTTACGAATCAACGACATCGAACTATATCTCCGAGTCTTACGATGAATTCGGGAATATCGTGCTGCAAACAATCTCCCTCCTATCGAAGTGCCCGACCTCAAAAATCTTCTTCCTTCACCAATACCCGAGATGGCAGAACCAGCTCGTGCTCTTCGAGATTACGCCGCTCCATCGCAAGATGAGCCGCATTCGAGTATTGCTCCACCCGCAATCGAAGCAAATAACTTCGAACTTAAACCTTCTCTGCTACAGGCAGTGCAACAGAATCAATTCTCTGGAAATCCTACCGAGGATCCAAACCTTCATTTATCCGTATTTGTCCAATACGCTGATACTGTTAAAGCTAATGGTGTCACTTCAGAGGCAAATCGACTTCGCCTTTTTCCTTTCTCGTTAAGAGATAAAGCTAGAAGATGGCTTCGGTCTCTTCCTTCCAACTCAGTTACCACATGGAACGAGTTAAAGAAAGTCTTCCTTGCCCGATATTTCCCTCCAAGCAAAACAGCTATGTTGAGAGCCCAGATAAATGGATTTAAACAGAAAGATAACGAGTCTCTTTTCGAAGCATGGGAAAGATACAAAGACATGATGAGACTTTGTCCACACCATGGTTTAGAGGACTGGTTAGTAATTCATACCTTCTATAATGGTCTCTTGTACAGCACAAGGTTAACAATAGACGCTGCAGCAGGTGGTGCACTTATGGATAAACCTTATGCCGATGCTTATCAACTTATCGAAAGCATGGCTCAAAATCATTATCAATGGGGAAGCGACCGAGCAATGGTAGAGAAACCTCAAACGAAAAGTGGCATGTACGAGATAAGTAGCCTTGATCATGTTAATGCAAAAGTGGAAGCCCTTGCCCAGAAAATTGAAAGTTTGAATGTATCACCTCCAACCACCGTGGTTGCCGCAACTCAAAATTGCGAAGTCTGTGCAATCCAAGGTCACACTCCTGCAGATTGTCAACTCCTAACAGGAATCCAAGCAGAGCAAGTGAATTATGCTCAAGGAAATCCCTACTCTCACACCTATAACTCAAACTGGAAGAATCATCCTAATTTTTCATATAAGAGTAATAATGCTTTATACGCACCAGGACAAGCTCCAAATCAAGCCCCAGCTATACCTCCGGGATATCAAAAGCCGACCCTATCTACACCTAACAATAATGTTCCTAGGAAATCCAACTTGGAAATAATGATGGAGAACTTCATAGCTTCTCAACAGCAAACCAATAAAGATTTCTTAAACCAGAATATACACACTAGTGAGCAAATCAAACAATTAGCAAGTAAAGTAGATGCCTTGGCTACCCATAACAAAATGCTGGAAACACAAATATCACAAGTAGCTCAACAACAAGCGCCTACTGCTGCCCCAACTGGTGCATTTCCTGGACAGCCCCAACCTAACCCGAAAAGCCACGCTCATGCAATCATACTAAGAAGTGGAACGGAAGTGGAAGGACCAGTAGATCCAAGAAATGAAAACCAAAACTCTAAGAAGTCAATTGAGGAAGAAAGTACACCTAAGGAAAAGGAAGAGAGTAATAAGGAAACCGTAGAAAAGAAAGAACCTTATGTACCTCCACCACCTTATAAACCACCTATCCCTTACCCTCAAAGGCTTATTAAAACCAAAGATGCGGGCCAATTTAAAAAATTTGTTGACCTACTGAAACAGTTAAAAGTCACAATTCCATTTACAGAAGCTATTACGCAGATGCCCTCATATGCTAAGTTCTTAAAAGAAATTCTTTCTAATAAAAGGAAACTTGAAGATAGCGAAACTGTTACACTCACTGCTGAATGTAGCGCTATAATCCAGAATATGCCTCCTAAACTTAAAGATCCAGGTAGTTTCTCTATACCCTGTCACATAGGAAAATTTGTCATAGACAAAGCTTTATGCGATTTAGGAGCCGGTATTAGTGTTATGCCCTTATCCATATGCAAGAAACTTGAAATGGGAGAATTAAGACCAACTAAAATGTTTGTGCAACTAGCAGATCGTTCTGTTAGATATCCTGTAGAAATTCTTGAAAACGTTCCCGTGCGCATAGGTCAATTCTACATCCCAACCGATTTTATAATTATGGACATTAGAGAAGATGAAGTTACACCCATTATATTGGGAAGACCATTCTTAGCAACTGTCGGTGCGATCATAGACGTAAAACGAGGACGACTCACTTTCGAAGTAGGAGAAGAGAAAATTGAGTTCATTCTTTCCCAATTTTTGAAAGCACCTGCAATAGAAGATACATGTTACTTCATGGATATCATCGATGAATGCATAAAAGAAACAGAGTTAGAAAAAGACAAATCGTCTGACTATCTTGTAGAAGACAAACTAAACCAATGTTTAGCAATAACACCGGACCCTACGCAGTACCTTAAGAAACCAACCCTAGACCTGAAAACACTTCCCAAAAATCTGAGATATGAATTCCTAGACTTAGAACTTGAACGACCAGTGATAGTCAATACAGACCTAGGAAAACTCGAAACCGAAAAACTCCTGCATATCTTAAGAAAATATCCAACCGCACTAGGATACAACATCACCGACCTTAAAGGAATAAGTCCTTCTATTTGTATGCACCACATCATGCTAGAAGAAGACTGTAAAACTTCTAGGGAACATCAGAGGAGACTGAACCCGATCCTGAGTGAGGTAGTGAAGAAGGAAGTAACCAAGTTATTAGAGGTAGGTATCATATATCCTATATCTGATAGCAAATGGGTTAGTCCTGTACACATGGTACCGAAGAAAGGAGGTATAACAGTTATTGAAAATGAAAAAGGGGAAACTATAACCAAACGAATCGAATCGGGATGGAGAATGTGCATTGACTATAGGAAACTAAACAAAGCTTTGAAGAATGTCTTGAAAACCTAGAAAGAGTTCTAGAACGATGTGTAAAAGTAAACCTAGTACTTAATTGGGAAAAATGTCACTTTATGGTACAAGAAGGAATTGTTCTAGGACATATCATCTCAAATAGAGGAATTGAAGTAGACAAAGCCAAAATAGAGGTAATCGAAAACCTTCAACCTCCGAAAACTGTAAGAGAAGTACGAAGCTTCTTAGGACATGCCGGTTTTTACCGACGATTCATTAAAGACTTCTCTAAAATAACTAAACCTTTGACCGGACTATTGATGAAAGATGCTGAATTCATCTTCGACAACAAATGTTTAGAAGCATTCCAGACGCTTAAACAAGCATTGATCTCCGTGCCCATAATGCAGACACCAGATTGGAATGAACCAATCGAAATAATGTGTGATGCCAGTGATTACGTCGGGGGCGTTGTTTTAGGACAACGAAAGGATAAAAAGCTTCACGTCATATATTACGCAAGTAGAACTCTAGATGAAGCACAAATGAATTATGCCACAACCGAGAAAGAACTATTAGCAGTAGTGTTTGCACTAGATAAATTTCGTTCTTACTTGGTCGGAGCCAAAATAATCATTTACACCGACCACGCTGCTATCAAGTACCTCTTAACAACCAAAAAAGATGTTAAACCTAGACTCCTAAGATGGATCTTGTTGCTACAAGAGTTCGATTTGGAAATCAAAGATAAAAAAGGAACTGAAAACGTAGTAGCAGATCACCTCTCTAGACTTGAAAACCTGGAACCGGAAACAACATCGATCAACGATGATTTCTCGTACGATAAACTTATAGCTACTTTGGAAGAAAATAAAGCTGATAAACAGGTAGAAACCACCTTAGCTATATGTGTTACACCATGGTACGCTGATCTCGTCAATTATTTAGCTGCCGGAATAGTTCCACCTAATTTATCCTACCAGCAAAAGAAACGATTCTTCTATGACATAAAACACTATTACTGGGATGACCCTTTACTTTTCAAAAGAGGCCCCGACGGTATTTTCCGTAGGTGTATACCTGAAGAAGAGGTAGAAAATATAATCCAACACTGTCACTCCGCACCTTATGGTGGACATGCAAGTACATCCAAGACCTGCTCCAAAATCTTACAAGCCGATCTTTATTGGCCAAATATATGGAAGGATGTGCATGCGGCTATCAAGAAATGTGATAGATGTCAACGCACAGGAAACATATCTAGACGTGATGAAATGCCACAAAAGGGCATTTTGGAAGTAGAGATTTTCGACGTGTGGGGAATAGACTTCATGGGACCTTTTCCATCTTCTTTCGGTAACAAGTACATACTCGTAGCAGTTGACTACGTATCAAAATGGATTGAAGCTATAGCTTCTCCCACAAACGACACACGAGTAGTAACTAGACTCTTTAAGAATATAATATTTCCAAGATTTGGTGTCCCGAGAATAGTAGTCAGTGATGGTGGATCGCATTTCATATCCAAGGTACTCGAAAAACTACTGTTTAAGTATGGCGTAAGGCATAGAGTAGCGACACCTTACCACCCCCAAACCAGTGGGCAAGTGGAAGTGTCTAACAGAGAAATCAAACAAATATTGGAAAAAACAGTCACCACCTCAAGGAAAGACTGGTCATTGAAATTACCAGAAGCTTTATGGGCGTATCGAACTGCTTACAAAACTCCCATAGGGACAACCCCATTTAAGCTTATTTATGGAAAATCCTGCCACCTCCCGGTAGAATTGGAACATAAGGCCTACTGGGCTATTAAAAATCTAAATTTAAACTATAAGGCCGCCGGTGAAAAGTGAATCCTTGATATAAACGAATTAGAGGAACTCAGACGAGACGCTTACGAAAATGCCAGAATCTACAAAGAAAGAACAAAACAATGGCATGACAAGCGCATATTAAGGAAAATCTTCAAACAAGGCGATACAGTCCTGTTATTCAACTCTAGGCTAAAGTTATTCCCGGGAAAACTACGATCTAGATGGTCAGGTCCTTTCCAAATCACTAATGTTTTTCCCAGTGGAGCGGTGGAAATTAAAGGAAAATCCATTGAACCGTTTATCGTAAACGGGCAGCGTCTAAAACATTATCATCATACAGAAAACATTGAAAATTCACAAGTCCTGCACTTAGACGTAGTGCCCCCAAATTTTATAGATTATATTTGATAGTTTATTGTCGAGCTTGCGACATTAAACAAAGCGCTTAGTGGGAGACAACCCACAAATATTTATATTTTCATTTCTTACTTAATTATTCTTTTAAATTCTATTTAGTATTCATTCTTAATCTATTTTAATTTTTCTTCTTCTATTCTTTCGGTATTTGGCCAAATCCTGACTAAACTCTTGTTTTTCCTTTCTCTAGCTAACACTAACCTGATGGGACAAATTGATCGTATGGGTATCAAATTCAGAGGGAAAGCTCAGAAACAAAAGTTTGAGGAACTAGCAGAGAGAGAGAGATGCTACCTAGTTTGTATGCTGATGATTGGGCAATGACTGCCCTTGGACTAAGAGAGAGTGTCTTGTATTTGCTGAGTCAGATAGGGTGGGAAACCACTCCTATCCGTAGACAATTCGTCACTTATCGGAGACTGACTCTAGAATTCCTTAGTTCTCTGATCTATCTACCCAGCCATGGAAAAGGAATAAGCAGAGGTTTCATCCAGTTCAGAATGTTCAACATGGAGTATCAATTTAACATCCAAGACTTTACCAACCTTTTAGGTTTCCCTACCTCCTTTGATACATTCACAGTGAGCCAAGAAGAACTTTTTGAATATAGAGAACTTGAACACTTTTGGGGAAGCTTGACTAGAAATGACGATCCCGAGAAACATGAGTTTCTTTCTGGAAACATACATAATCTGGCCTTTCGTTATTTCCATAAGATCCCGGCCCACACCCTTTTTGGGAAGAAGTCAAACAGTACCTTAGTTTCACGTGATGAACTCTTCATCATATTTTGTGCTTCCCAGAATCGTCCTGTGAATGGTGCCACTTTTATGTTGGCAAATTTTGACCGCCTTATCCAAGATGAACGAGCACAAATTCAAATAGGCGGATTGATAACCATGATTGGTAATGCTATCGGATTACGTCAACCTATGCTTGACTTAAGTCCTTTTTGTGGCATTGCGACTATGAGTATACCCTTCCTCTTCAACACTATGTTTATAGTAAACCTAGGGTCTGAAGAGTTTGAGCTTATAATTAACAACCAAGTTCTTTGCCTATTCACCTTGCCTAGTCCAAGGACTAGTGTTCATAACCGCAATAACTGGCTCTACAATCTGAACGCAACACCCTCTCCTGCTAGATCTACTGAATCCATCCAGGAGTATGAGATTTGTGACGACCAGATCCCTTATGCTGAATCTGACCCTCAGACACCATCTGGTTATTATGATATTGATCCTCCTCCTCAACCAGTCCCGACCGAAGAATCGGCAATACCCGATCTTAGACATCATGTGCCCAGAGCTAATTATAACACCACCATTCAGGCTTTGATGTCAGAACAGGACGCCCTCAGAGAAGAGTTAGCTAACATGGGGCAAGAATTTCTGGGATATATGAACAGTATGACAAATCAGTTCCACGAGTTGCTAAACCGTGTTAACTCCTTTGCTCCTCCGGCCAGAGATCATGCAGATGGATAGAAGTTGTTTTTCTTAGTTACTTAGTTTTAGTTTAGGTTATTCATTAATTTTGTTTCAAATTATTTTAGTATTTGTTTTTCTTTCGCATGTTTACTTTTGTCTTCCAATGTTACATTATGATTATTTTATGAAGCTATTGATTTATTTTACTTTATTATGACTTATGCAAATATCTATCAATAATGCTCTCTACTGTTGCCACCTACATGACTTATTAAAGATATATATATTATGAAAGTAGAATAGCATGCAAGGCAATCTAAAAGTATCACCATAGAAAAATAAAATAAACATATGCATAACAAAATAATAACAATAATTTATAATGATAAAAACAAAGTACGTTACAAGAAGGACTGTGTGACGAGCGTCACACAATCCATTACGGTCGTCACACCAAGTGCCTGTGACGCCCGTAACATCCCTGTCACGAGCGTGACACCTTCTGACTATGTGAACCTTACTAACCGTTGGAACACGACCGTTACACCATCCCACCTTTTTACCTTCCCCATTTATTCACATTTACCCACATTTATTTACTTTTCAACCACTCCCTTTCCAACACCCAAATTTTTTCCTATAAATACCCACCATACCTTTCTTCATACACCACAAACCATTCTATAAAATCAATCTCATTTCCCTTCTCTCCTCATTACCTTTTTCAAACCACTTATCGGTATGGCGGGAAACCAAGATTTCGGAAATATCATCTTCCGATCCGAAGATGAAAATTATCAAAGGGAGCAGTTTGAGCGTTTCCAACAGCGAGGCGTCCAATCCACCAGGTATCCCGATTTACATTGTTTACAAGAATTAGGATTACTTCAAGGTATAGAATGGATGCTCCGCCTTGCTGATCTAACCTTTCTTTGCACTCATAATCAACCTACCTACCCCGCTATCACCTTAGAATTTTTAAGTTCTTATTCGTACAACACTCCTACCGGTGAAGACGAGTACCTAACCGGTACCGCGACCTTCCGCATGTTCAACACCGAGTACTCCCTATCCCAAAACCAATTGAGCACCATGCTACAATTCCCTGTAGAAGGTCAAGTCCACCCTAGGATACCCCCGAACTCCTAGTGGCATATAAACGCCTTCGACCTCTTTAGAAAAATTTCCGGTGTGGAAACCAACAACTGGGATGTATTACTTGCTTCACATATACATAACCCAACCATCCGGTACTTCATCCGCATCCTGCAAAACACTATTTTTGGTCGACCGAACAACAACAAAGTCAACGCCAAGGAATTATTTTTCCTCCACTGCGTCTTTGCAGCAGATACACAGGTAAACGCTGCCTCCTTTCTATTTCATCATATCCGTACCCTATGTGCTAGAGGCCGTCAACCTTTTGTAATTGGTGGATTAATCACCACCATAGCACTTGGCTTAAATCTTGGGGATCGACTTTAGAATTTACAATCTCTTCCACCCCCATTGATGGATATAAGCTATTGTCGGTCCAGCCGCCTAATCAAAAACAGGGTAGGCGGAGGGTATTACCTTATGGTGAACAACCAGGAAGTCCCAAGTGTTGTTTTACCCAACATTCCCCTAACAGATGTCACAAATCCCAACCGCCACATCTATGATCTGAATGCTCCCGAAGCTACCGAGCCTACACAAGCAAACCCGCCTTCAGACGAGTTTGCCGAAATGGAGCAGGGTGATCAGGTTCCTACACAACAATCAGTCCCGCTCAACCCTTCCGATAATGCAGCTGGTCCATCCTCACGACGTCGTCGACAAAGAAGGCCAGCAACCAACGACGACATCATGGATGCTATCGATGGTATGCGAGCGTAGAATCTCGAAGTGATGCAGATGATGCGCCAGATGCAACAACAACAAGAGGCAAGGAATGCATTAACCGATCAGCGGTTCGCTGAGTTGCTCAGCAGGTTTGATGATTTGGAAGTACGTCAAAGATCACCAGGTCCAAGAACACGCGGCGGAAGGCAACATTGACTTTAGTTTCTTTTTCTTTTTGTATTTCTTTTGTTTTCTTTGAAACATTGCGGACAATGTTCCATTTAAGTGTGGGGGGAAAACCTTGTTCTTTAAATCTTCCCTTTTCAAGTATGTTATCTTTCCCTTTTCATAGTTATTTCCTTTTCTTATGAATTGTTTAAAAAAAAAATAATATATATTTATTCTAAATTAAGTCCCTAGTGTGAGAAAATTTCTATTATCTATTCCCTCAAATTTTCATGAGCCATAACAAAAATTCAACACACTCAGTAAATATAAAGGTTGCTTATTTTATCAAACTTGAGTGAAATCAAGACAAAATTATTACCATACCAACGCTCTAAACAAACCTCAACATGTTAGATCAGAAAGGTACCTGTTATACAAGTCCCTGGACTTTTAACTTTATGGTAACCCCGAGTAGTTTATACAAGAAGTCAGCACCATCTTAATAGCAAACTACGTGGAGGGCCGATGAATATAAGTGAATGATTCCCAAAATAAAAAAATATATATCAGGAAACGCACTAACTAAGTTAGGTGATCCTTACCAGATCATTTAATCTAAAGGCTGCATATCATATGAAAGCCTAATACGAAAGATCCATTATGAGTTGGTTCAGCAGGTATCTGGTGCTGAACTTGGTAGGGCGGACTACGATCCGATCCCCCGCAATTTGCAATGGACTAAATAATGAAGTTACCCGACTTATGTACCAGAGCTTCAAGCTAAAAAGGGGATCAGAATCACTAACCGGTCACTCCACTATGTGCGCAAAATGATAAAGGGCTTAATGTGATTTCGCTAGAATGAAAACGGGTGAAATAAGAGTAAAAGAACTAGGCTGGTTATAATACCATGGCTCGAACTGGTTTGCATGAGGTAAGGTTATCAGATGTTGTAACGGTAGTTCTTGATGTCAAGATTTGACTCAGGTTATTGCTAAACAAGGTTTACCTGCAACCTAGTACGAATTGATGTGTGTTTTGAAATTTCATCTGACCAAATTTTTAAAACGATTTATATACTTTATCTTGCTTGAGGACAAGCAAAGATTTAAGTATGGGGGAGTTTGATAACATGAAATAATATCACATTTTTGGACTCGATTTAATTAAATTATATTATTATTCACTTCAATTTATTTCATTTTATTCGATATTACTTGGTATTTTTCCTCTTATTTATCTCAGGTAGCTTATTTGAAGCACAAGTGAAAAAGGAAGAAAAAGAGGTGCAAAAAGAAATGAAGAGAAGCAATTTCACCAAACCAAAGCCCAGCCCAAAAGTACTAGCGTTGAGTCTGTGACGAGCGCCACACAAGGTGTGACGAGCGTCACGCCCTGCTGCCTTGTGTTACGAGCGTAACACATGGTGTGACGGACGTCACACCATTCTCCTATATTTTTGGCTTCAGAAGCGCAACAGAGGCACGTTGAAGCCTATTGCTACGCTTGACCTGGGAAACGTGAAGACCACTTTTACGGAAGGAGTTTTGGAAACCGTTACAAATTGGGACAATATAAATAGAGCCAAGGAGCAAACCCTGCGGCTCCCTCTTCTTCGTGCTTTTTCTCTTCCAGCCGTGCAAGCATACTTTACAGCATTATTTTTTACAGTTTTTTTACTATTCTTTGCAATTTCTATTTTCTTTTCCAGTCAATCTTTCAGCACTTAATTAATTTTTCACACAATAGTTTCTACACCGGAAACTATTGTGTATCTTTTACCGGATCTAACCTTACGTTAGACCCTAGGTTTTTATTCCTTCACTTTTATTTTCCTGTCCGATTGAAGAATTCAAGAACAAACCCAACCGGTCTGTGGTGGAGTGTTTAAGATTGCCATTAACTATTCAGGTTCTTTAATTATTGTTTGAATTTATATATGCCCTGTTTTATTGTTTATTTGCATTATTTGCCTGAGATGTTTCTATTTAAGCATGATGATTGTTTAGATCTGTTTAGCATGTCTGACTAATTTATTTAGGTATCGGTATGTAAAGTAAGCGGAATGAAGGAATCAAAACTAAGTTGATTTAATTACGCTTAAAAATAAAATCACTCTTTTTATGGTCTCAATTTACAGGTTTAATACCAAGGTTTTTGTACGAAAGTAAAAGACTAAAGAAGTTAAAATCAATAGAACGAGAGTTTGAGTTTTTAACTGGACAATGTAAATTGGACATTAATTCTAGATCAGGGCGAAAGCAATTTTTAGAGTTAATTAAATTCTAATCTTTTTCAAAAAGTATTTTTAAAAGTTAAATGTGAGGACGAGAGTTAAGCATTTGAATTTAATTATATAATCTAAGTCAACAGAGCGAGAGTTTGAGACGAGGGTGTTTAAACGATTAGTATTTTCTTAAAAAGAGTTTCTATGGATTCTATTGTTTTCAAAAAGTGATTTTGGACTTAACTAATAAGTGACAGCTACGTTAATATAAAGTCATAGTCTATTCAACAGAGTGAGAGTTTGAGAAAAGATTTTTAATCAATAGTATCTACTGAAAAGATTTATTTTAAAACCAAGAAACCAACGAAGATTTGATTCCCTAATTACGACGAACTACATACCGATATCCGCTTAATTGATATTTAATTTAGATCTAGTTTTAGTTTTACATTTCCCCCGAACAATCAAAATATCATCCGCCTTAGCTTTACGAAGTAACCTTAGAAAACGGTATATCGATTCATAAGTCCCTGTGGGATCGATATCTTTTAAAACTACGCGATAGAACTGTGCACTTGCAGTTTGTACCCCAATTCGACTCATAAAGTCGCGATCAGCAACATTCCTATTCTAAAGGACTTGGCCAATGCCAACTTTTATGAAACCAAGTGCTTGCAATTTGAAACTTCATATGATACATCTTTGAAGATCCCTTTGAGTTCATTTGCAACATGATCATTGTGAAGCTGTTATTTTGAACCTATGACTTGTGGAACTCATCTGCTACATGGGCTAATTTAAAGAAGATCATGGATTGGCTAAGCCTTGATGTGGCTATCTTTATTTGATGTCTTGCTTTTCAAGATTAATATAATTGTGCATTGTGTTTTGCTTGATTCTAAATGTCCAAGGGAATTTGGGTTTCTATATGACATTCTTGTCTATTGGATTGCTACCCACTGGTCAGATCTTTTCAACTCTTAACTTTTAATTTTGTGCTTAGGATTAGTCTCTTCATCTCCTCCCCATTTCTTTAATTTCAAAATCTCTCCCTCCTTTTAAAATCTTCTTTGTTTGAACTAGTTCTTGCTCTAAACTTTGACAATTTTGCAAACTAGAAACTTTGGTCTTATGCCATTGCACTTTCAGACTTCTTTTCATAATGAAACTTGTAAATAGACTTAATTATACTTGACTTAAAACTTTCAAAAAGCCAAAAATAACTAACTCATTCAAACCATTTTAGGCCGTTGTGCCTTTCAAACCTAATTTTTGTTAAAAACAAAGCATCCACTTTGAAATTTGTATCACGGACTATGAGGTTTTTATCCCTCATTTTTATGTTGGTATGTAGGCACAAGTCCAAAGGTCTTGTCAAACACAATAATATAATTAATGAATTCTTTTCTCATCCCCCCATTCTATTTGTTTGTAAACATCACATTGTACAAAATACACATGCACACAAAAAAGGGTTCCCTAGGAGTACCTAAGACACTTTGGGTGCTAACACCTTCCCTCTGTGTAACCAATCCCCTTACCT
This sequence comes from Lathyrus oleraceus, assembly GCF_024323335.1. Lineage (NCBI taxonomy): Eukaryota > Viridiplantae > Streptophyta > Magnoliopsida > Fabales > Fabaceae > Lathyrus > Lathyrus oleraceus. The sequence goes on from NC_066582.1 coordinate 46,952,474, forward strand.
GTAATCTCTGATATTTTATTAGTTTTGATTTGAAAACTTCTTACTTTTGGGTTTTGTTCGTACTTTTCCCTTTTCCCTTGGAAACAATAAAAGTGAGGTGGCGACTCTGGTTTTATTAATGTCTAGCTTATCCATAGATTGATGATCATGAATTTACCGCTACAGTATGATTCTGCATTTGGTAGCTTAGATATTATTGACAGTTGTGGTGAATTCTCAAATGTGCCTCTCATTGGTACACAAGGAGGAATCAACTACAACCCTGCTTTGGCTCGTCGTCAACTTGGGTTCCCCTTGAGAGATAAACCTAATAACACTCAGTTAGAAGGTCTTTTCTATCAAGAGGGTAAAGATCCCCAACATTTGAAGAAAAGGATGATACATGTTTGGCATAATGTGCACATAAAAGGAAGATCCGAGCTTGGTCCATACAACAATGTAGCTTTGGAAGCTTACACTATTTGGGTGAAGAAGAGAGCTTTGGAGCTAAAGATATGTGGGTAGAGCGGTTCCATGCTTTGAGCCGAAAGCATGAAGAGTTGCATCTTGAGTTGAAAGACAAAGATGCACTCATTGAGATTCTTGAATACAAGAGCCCGAGAGAGCCAAAGGGTATACCTTTCTCTAGTATGGCTTAACCTTCCTGTGCTTGGAAGAAGATTATTAATCAGCTAGTTCTTGAGAAGGCTCAAATGAAGACATCCTTTGAGTACGAGATTCGACGTATCCGAAGGAAGTATGCATCCATAGCCAGATCATCTGATACAGTTGCTAGGGATCTTTAGGATGATAGCTTCCTTTTCTCTTGTATTTGTATTTTGGTTTATGAAATTGTACTCAGTGTAATCCTTCCAAAATTTTATGAATAAAAAGAGATTTTATGGTCAATCAAATTGTTATTATTGTTATTATTCTAATATATATATTTGCAAATAGGACTTAATGTTTTCCTTGAAATTATACAATAAAAAACATTGCATTTCATGCATCATTAGCATAACAGGTTGTCTTCCGCCAAATCTCTTATCAGTTCTTCTTCTGTGCATCATCCAAGTTGACTCACCGTTATAATACTCGCGCTAATCAACTGAAGAGGATGGAGCATCTAGAGCAAGAGAACCGAGAGCTGAAGGACGAGATCCTCAAATTAACGGCTGTAGCGGTAAATTCATGACCATCAAGCTATGAATAAGCTGGACGTTAATTAAACCAGAGTCACCACCGCGCTTTTATGTTTCCAAGGGAAAAGGGAAAAGTACGAATAAAACCTAAAAGATAAGAAGTTTTCAAATCAAAACTAATAAAATGCCAGAGATTACAAGTAAGGGGGTTGGTTACACAGAGGAAAGATGTTAGCACCCAAAGTATCCTAGGTACTCCTAGGGAGCCCTTTCTTGTGTAGATATGTGTTTTGGTATAAAATGATATTTGCAATAAATAGAATGGAGGGATGAGAAAAGAATTCATTAATTATATTTTTGTGTTTGACAAGACCTTCATACTTGTGCCTACGTACCAACATAAAAATGAGGGATCAAAACCTCGTAGTTCGTGGTAACAATTTCAAAGTGGATGATTTGCTTTTAACAAAAGTTTAAGTTTAACAAAGGTACCAAAGGCCTAAAAAGGTTTGAATGAGTGTTAGTTCTTTTTGTCTTTTGAAATTTTAAGTCAAGTATAGTTAAGTTCATTTACAAATTTGATTAAGAAAAGAGTTTTTAAAATGCAATGGTATAAGGCCAAAGTTTCTAATTTGCAATATGGTCTAAGTTTAGAAAAACAACACACACAAAGAAGATTTTAAAAGGAGGGAGAGTTTTGAAATTAAAGAAGTGGGGAAGAGATGAAGAGACTAATCCTAAGCAAAAATTTAAAAGTTAAGAGTTGAAAAGATCTGACCAATGGGTTGCAATCCAATAGACAAGAATGTCATATAGAAACCCAAATTTCCCTTGGACTTTATATTCAAGCAATATCAATACACAAATAGCAAGATGAAGAGAAAAACATCAAATAAAGATAGCCATATCCAAGCTTAGCAACTTCATGATCTTCTTCATAATCTCCCATGTATCAGATGAAATCAAGGATAGGCACTAGGCACAAGTTCAAAGTAACAACTTCAATAAGACCATGTAGCAGATGAACTCAAATGGGATTAGAATACTTGCATTAGATGAAGTTTCAAATCACAAGCACTTGGTTTCATGAAAGTTGGCATTGGCCAAGTCCTTTTGCATAGGGAGTGTTGCCTAATTCTAAGTCCAGAGCCTCAAAGCAAAATCTAACAGTCCACACAAAATGTCTTTTAAGGTTTTTGTTATTATTATGTCCATTAAGGTCCAAGATACCACAACCATAAACAAGTATACAAACAAATATATACAATCACAATATATGGCTCAAGTGAGCAAAGTCAAAATGGCATAAACATAAACAAGTTAAATGATATGTAAAATGACAAATGAAATGACTTGAATTTAAAGTACCTAAAGTCAATGACTTGAACTTAAATGTTAGTTGTTAGTTGATTAGAAGTTAGGATTTCTTTTGCTTTTGTTTTGTTTAAGTCATTCTTGGGAGAACACTCAACCCACTATTCACAAGCATGGATCCTTGAACCAAGATATCTTCCAAAGGAAGGAAAAAAGGACAAGTTTCCACACAATACCATGAAAGAGGGGAGACTTACAATCTCACTTACTAGAATGCTATGCCTTTTTGTGTCAACAATTTAGAGTTATGTTAAGCAATTGTAATTGGACTTATGTAGAAGTCACAACTATTTGAGGCCGAGCAATAGAAATTTTAGTGTTAATGCATGTTAGAGATATAGTATTATGAACCATACTCCTAAAACATACCACACTTAAAAAGAATATGCAAAAGGGGTGGACATAATCTCATCCCCACTTATGTTGATTTTGTAATCAACTAGCCTTAGGATATAGAGACATCATAGGTCCATGAAGTGAATGAGAAAAGAATAGGATTGAGATGAAGAGGGAGGGGGAATGGAATCAACATAAATCGGTCAAAGGAGGTCTTTTATACAAATTAAAATCATTCATTCATTTTGGGAGATGAAATATACATTTCACCAATCCCCTAAATCCAATGATTTTAACTTAACAAAATCAAATCAACCTTGACCAAGGCCCAACAACAGAAGTCAAACTCAAAAAGCCAATATCAAAAGCTCAACATAATTTATTTTCCAATTAAACAATAAAATCAATTAAATAATGCATTAAATTAATTGTTTCATAATTTTTGGAAACTTAAAAGTATTTTTAAATAATTAAAAACATTCACAAAAACAATTAAGTCATGAAAAATATTAATAATGATCCAAAAAATAATTTTAATTCAGAAAATGAAAGAGGAATTTATTTAAAAATTTTCAGTGAAACTCTCATATTTTTTGGATCAATATTAAAATTAATATGAATTAAGGAAAATAAACTAAATAAAATGAAAATCAGAAAAATAGAAAAAACGTGGACCACTTGATCTCCCTCATTAATTGAGGTTGCAGATCAAGTGGCTGCTAGTGCGCGTTCCATGGTGGACACAAGTCAAAGCGTTGTATGGATGGTATGCAAAACCAATGCACAAGATTAAAACGTTTGAAAAGGATCTTGTGGTTCAGATGAGTGCCAGCACGCCACCAGAGCCAAAGCTCTGGTCTCCTTCTCCGGTGAGCTTCACTGGACCGGTTCACTCACAACCATCACCAAAATTAAAAAGAAGGACATGAATTTAAAGTAAAAATGTTCAGGAGCTCGAATATGGCCTCAATTTCTCCAAACCCTAATTATATTGAAAGATGCAGGGACTTGAATTTTTAAGTACATGATCTGAGCAAGTCAATCTTGTTGCTTACATTGGTAGGACTTCAGACAGCCAAATATCAAGAAAAACTATGGAGAACTGAGTGAGAATCGAAGAGATGAAAATTTCTGGAAAATACCTTCAATGCAGGTCTGTATTCAATCGATCTTGCTCTTGATCTTGCTTAGGACACTTGATGGAGTGGAATTGAATGATCAAAAGGCACAGGACTCTCGGAGTTTTGAATCTCAAAACAATGAGATTCAAACTCAATTTCTAATGGAAATTATCAAGGTTATCCTTTGAAATGAGAGGGTTTGAAGGTTGGGGATCAAAGTTAGCGTGCAGGGTCCTTCATTCTGATCACAAGGGTCTATATTTATAGTCATATGATTGCTAAATGCACACTTGAAATCAAAGCTCCAAAAATAGAAATGTACATTTCATGGGTGCATGGGCGTGTGATAGGCCCATGTAATCACTCCTTCTTGTACAAAAACAAGTACAAACATTGCTGAAGTCATGTTGGAAAGCTATGCATTTGTGTATGAAAGTTTCAAGTTCACTTATGCCAAATGATCATCCAAGTTCAAGCCATGCGCAAGTCACTCATACTTTGTCCAAATGGGATGAAAATGGACTTTTTAGAAAGTTTAGATCAAGAGGAAAAACTTTAAAGTTTAACACTTTTTCATTTGAAGCTTGGATCATGATAAATTTGGAGGTGGAAGTTGGGAAAATAAAATATTTCAAAACAATTTCTAAGTGTCAAGCCACATGTTCACTTATTCCATATTGGCTAACTTTTTATGTGAGCTTCAAATGAGAAAAGTTCCTTTATAAACGTTTTATCTCTCTCAAAGTCCTTCAAAATGGTCACAAATTTGACCTCATTTGGATTTAATACGAAGGAGTTATGCATTTTTGAAGTTGAAGAAAATCACTTGTTCAATGACATTGGTCCAAAATGACCTATAATGTATCCTCATATCACATGCACATAAAAGTTGAATTTTCTATTCCTCCAAACATAAAAGTTGAATTAGAAATCTTTAATTTGATTGTGCAACTTGGAAATATTTCATCTCATAAAAAATGAGCAATTTATGGCCTTGGGAAGTTGACCTCCAAATTAGGGTTTATACAAAATGACCTATAATATTTCACCATAAAAAATGACTTTCCAAGGAAAACTAGCTCTAGACCTCAACATGAAAGTTGTTTGGAATGTCATTTATAGTAACATTTCTCTTGGAATCATTTTCATATTACAAAAATTGTAGGAGATAGGGTCTAAGGAACCCCAGTTTTGATCAGATGAATTCCTCTAGTCAACCACCATCAACGAACTTGCTATCTTGCCATCCTATTGCCTTTTGGGACTCATGGAGGATCATATATGCATAAGATGATGAAATTTGAAGTATCAGTTGAAATATTTGATCAATTGTTGAAGAATCTTGTTGAAGAAGTTACACAAGACCCCTAGATGAATTAGGGTTTCCAAGGCAAACCAATTCCAAACTCTTGATGATTTATTGATAAAAATAACACATAAAGATCATGGGGATTCATATATGATGCTTATAGCCATAGCAAACCAATCTTGATTGAGCTCCTTGCAATTAGGGTCTTAAACCCTAGATATGAGCTTGATGAATCAAAGGTGAGCACATGCCCTATCTACAAAAGAGTTAGTTTATACAAAGACATATTTTTGGTATTTTGGTTAGTAAAGATGATAAAATACAAAGTATGATACAATAAAATGGTGCTTGGTGATCTCTCCCAATGCAAACCCAATGAATGAGGGGTAAGGAGGATGCCAAGATGTGATCCTAATGCTTATTCATATGATGATAAGAGCATGAGGGATCTTAGGGTCAAAATTGGGGTCTTACAACGGCGCTGATGGAATCTGTGATTGTTTCCCAGAATCAGTCATCACGAACTCCTGCAACTCCTCCTCCTCAGAGGACTGTCATTTCTGAGGTTGCTATCTCAATTGTTCCTATTGTTGCTGCCAGTCAATCCATTCCTTCTATGCCTGCTGGGTTCCCTTGGGGAATGCCACCAAGTTTTATGCCAGAAGGGTATGCGCCCACATTTGTTTCTTTGCCAACATCTAGCCTGGTTATGTCAGTGCCACCTCTAGTTGTTCACACCCTGCCTCGTGTTAAGGACACTATCTACCACTCTGAGTTGTCTGAAGGTGCATATGTATATGAGAAGATGGATGAGATGAAAGATAAATTCCTCGAGTTGCGCAAAGAGTTGAAGACTCTGAGAGGGAAAAACTTGTTTGGGAAGAGTGCTGACGAACTCTGCTTGGTCCCCAATGTTAAGATCCCGATGAAATTCAAGATCCCAGACTTTGAAAAGTACAAAGGGAATCCTTGCCCGCTAAGCCATCTTGTTATGTATGCCAGAAAAATGTCTACTCAGACTAATAATGATCAGTTGCTGATTCACTATTTCCAAGACAATTTAATTGGAGTTGCCTTGAGGTGGTACATGGGTTTGGACAGTGCAAGCATCCTTACATTCAATAACTTAGGTGAGGCCTTTGTCAAGCAGTATAAGTACAACATGGATATGGCGCCTGATAGAGACCAGTTGGGGTCTATGTCTCAGAAGGATAAGGAGACATTCAAAGAATATGCCTAGAGATAGAGAGAATTGGCTGCCCAAATAAGTCCACCTCTTGAAGAGAAGGAAATGACGAAGATCTTCTTAAAGACGTTGAGTTCGTTTTATTACGAACGCATGATTGCAAGTGCCCCCAATTATTTTACCAAAATGGTAAACATGGGGATGAGGCTAGAAGAAGGAGTCCGTGAAGGACGTTTGTCTAAAGAAGAAGCATCAGCTAGCAAGAAATATGGTGGGAGTTTCTCCAAGAGGAAGGAAGGAGAAACTAATTTAGTCTCAGTGGGGAGGCAGAGGAGGCCTCATGTCAGAAAGAGTTCTCAAGCCTGCCAGCATCAACACCAAGTTTCATCAGTAATTCTGGTTTTTTCCAACAATTCCAACAATCAATCAGTTCCACTTCAGCAACAACAACAACATCAACAACCGCAACAAAGAACCACCACCACCAACAACAATCATCACCAACAAAATTTTGAGAGGAATAAGGTCTCCTTTGACCCTATTCCTATGACTTATGCAGAGTTATATCCGTCATTGGTTCTCAAGAATCTTATTCAGCCAAGAAATCCTCCGTAAATTCTTGAGCCACTACCATGGTGGTTCAAGCCTGGTCTTCATTGTGCTTTTCACCAGGGAGCCCCTGGCCATGATATACAAAATTTCTACCCTCTAAAATATGAATTTCAGAAGCTGGTAAAAAGTGGTATGATGTCCTTTGAGGACAGAGCGCCGAACGTAAAAGCCAATTTGTTGCCTGCTCATGGTAACGCTTCTATCAACATGATGGACGACTGCCCAGGGAATTTTAGAGTTTTTGATGTGAGACGTATCCTAAGATCTATGGTGGAGATGCATAAGACTTTATGTTTAATCAGTGACTGTGAACATGACCATGATGATTGTGAAATCTGTAGCATGAACCCTTGTGGGTGTATGATTGTCAAGAGGGATATCCAGAAGTTGATGGATGAGAATGTAATCCAGATTCAACAGTCGAGGGATATGGGAGATGATGTGAATGTGATTGTGCCAGTATTCAAGACCCCTGAGCGGGTAGTCATTCAGTTTGATAGCAGCATCAACAATAATGTCAATAGATCGGTATCTTCGTTGGTCATACGGTTAGCGGACCCTGTCCTCTACTCATTCGTTAAAGCTATGCCATATCATTACAATGCCACTATGATTAAAAATGGTCAAGAGGTTCCTCTACCAGTCATGGACTCAGTGGTAAACATTTCAGATATTGCGAAGGTAACCCGTAGTGTTCGTGTGTTCATTCCAATATTTCTGAAGATAGTAGAAGATGTTTCAATGATTAAGAAAGCAGAGATTCCAATAGTGAATTTGGTTAATGCTCCAATGAGTTAGTCTGGTGAATCCATCAAATTGAAGACTAACAATGATAATGAGGTGTTAAGGTTGATTAAGATAAGGGAATTCAATATTGTGGGGCAGCTGCTCCATACTCCATCAAAGATCTCCATGTTGTCACTACTGATGAATTCTGAAGCGCACAGGGAGGCATTGCAGAAAGTGATGGAACATGCCTATGTTGAACATGATATTACTGTGGATCAGTTTGACCACATAATTTCCAACATTACTTCCTGTAACAATTTGAGTTTTTGTGATGAAGAGCTTCCCGAGGAAGGCAGAAATCACAATTTAGCATTACATATTTCGATGAATTGCAAGGAGGACATTTTGTCCAATGTCTTGGTTGATACAGGGTCATCATTGAATGTGTTACCAAAACCAACTTTGTCAAGACTCTCTTATCAAGGGGCCCCAATGAGGTATAGCGTCGTAATTTTCAAAGCGTTCTACGGTTCTCGTAAAACTGTCATTGGTGAAGTGGACCTTCTAGTGAAGATAGGTCTGAGTGATTTCCAAATTACTTTCCAAGTGATGGATATCCACCCGGTCTACAGCTGCTTGTTGGGAAGGTCATGGATTCATGAAGTTGGAGAAGTGATGTCTACTCTTCACCAGAAGTTGAAATTTGTGAAGAACGACAAGCTTGTCGTTGTTGGTGGAGAGAAGGCATTGTTTGTGAGCCATTTGTCATCTTTCACATACGTTGATGCTGAGGAGGAGGTTGGAACACCGTTCCAAGCCTTATCTATTGCTGATGAATTAAATAAAACTGGGGCACCCATATCTTCTTTGAAAGATGCATAAGAGGTTATTCAAGATGGCAACATTGACAAGTGGGGTCGTGTTGTAGAGGTCACCGAGAACAAGAATAGAGCCGAGATAGGATTTCAACCATGGCCGTTAAACGCTAAAGTCAAAGTTATGCAACCAGTATTTCGCAGTGGAGGGTTCATTCATGAGAATGATCAATACTCAATTTCCATTATTTAAGACAATGGTGATGAAGACGAAGCTCGCGTCAACTTTGTGACACATGGCCCGACTTGCAACAACTGGGTTGCTGTTGATGTTCCTATTATCATTCATCGTTCTAAGTAATTTGTTGTTTTATTTTAAGAAGAATCTTTCTCCTATGCCTAAGGGAGAAGTGAACATTATTGGGCATTTTTATTATTATCATCAATAAAAATACAATTTTACTCATCCACATCTATGATGTTCTACTTTCACTTTTTGCTTTTTCTGAAAATGGTAATCACAAAAAAACAAACAAATAATAATCTTCCACCTGCATAATATTTGATCGCACTCCACTTCTCTAAAATAAAAAATATCAAATCATTAAGCAGGTTGGTTTTCAAACCCATTGAATACAATGATCCTACTCCCTCTCCAAACTTTGATTTCCCTGTGTTAGAAGATGAGGAAGAGATTGATGATGAAGAAGTATCTGATGAATTATCTCGTTTGCTTGAGCACGAGGAAAAAGTCATTCAGCCGTTTGAAGAGAAGATTGAATTAGTCAACTTAGGTTCTGAGGACGATGTGAAGGAAGTCAAGATTGAGTCTAAACTGTGTCTAGAAACTAAGAAGGGGTTGATTGATCTTCTTCGAGATTATTCTGATGTATTTTCTTGGTCCTATCAAGACATGCCTGGGTTGGATTTTGAGATTGTGGAGCATAGATTACTGTTGAAGCCAGAATGCCTGTCGTTCAAGCAGAAGTTGAGAAGAACGCGTCCTGATATGCCAGTAAAGATCAAAGAGGAAGTGTAGAAGCAAATTGATGCTGGTTTTCTTGTAACCTCCGAGTATCCGCAGTGGGTGGCCAATATTGTGCATGTTCCTAAGAAGGATGGAAAAGTCCGCATGTGTGTTCATTATGGAGATTTGAACAAAGCTAGTCCGAAAGATGATTTTCCTCTGTTGCACATTGATATGTTGGTAGACAATACGACTAAATTCAAAGGCCTTTTATTTATGGATGGATTTTCCGGTTATAATCAAATCAAAATGGCACCTGAAGATATGGAGAAGACCACATTCATTACGCCCCAGGGAACATTCTGTTATAGAGTGATACCTTTCGGTCTAAAGAATGCTGGTGCAACGAACTGGAGAGCTATGACCACTCTTTTTGATGATATGATGCATAAAGAGATTGAAGTTTACATTGATGATATGATTTTCAAATCAAGTGATAAAGAAGAATACATTGAACATTTTGTTGAAGTTATTCCAGCGTTTAAGGAAATATAAACTCCGATTGAATCCCAGTAAGTGTACTTTTGGTGTTCGTTCTGGTAAGTTGTTGAGCTTCATTGTCAGCGAGAAGGGTATTGAAGTTGATCCTGCCAAGGTCAAAGAAATACAAGAAATGCCTGCGTCCAAAACTGAGAAGCAAGTCAGAGGTTTTCTCGGTCATTTGAACTACATATCAAGATTTATATCGCATATAACTGCCACATGTGCGCCTATTTTCAAGCTTCTTCGGAAAGATCAGTCTTGTGATTGAACCGAAGATTGCCAGAAAGCTTTTGATAGTATCAAAGAGTATCTGCTGGAACCTCCAATTCTGTCTCCGCATTTTGAAGGAAGACCATTGATCATGTATTTAACTGTGCTTGAAGAAAGTATGGGTTGTGTTCTTGGTCAGCAAGATGAATCGGGAAAGAAAGAATATGCAATTTACTACCTCAGTAAGAAATTCACTGACTGCGAGAATCGATATTCTATGCTTGAGAAGACATGTTGCACATTGGCTTGGGTTGCTAAGCGTCTGCACCAGTATATGTTAAATCATACTACTTGGTTGATATCCAAAATGGATTCAATCAAGTACATCTTTGAGAAACCTGCTTTAACTAGGAGAATTTCCCGTTGGAAGATGTTGTTATTCGAGTATGATATTGAATACCGATCTCAAAAAGATATCAAGGGTAGTGTCTTGGCTGACTAACCGATTCAAGATTATCAGTCAGTGCAATATGATTTTCCTGACGAAGAGATTTTATACTTGAAGATGAAAGATTATGATGAACCATTGCTTGAAGAAGGGTCATAACCTAGTTCCTGTTGGGGCATGGTATTTAATGGAGCTGTTAATTCATATGGCAATGGAATTGAGGCGGTGATTATTACTCCTCAAGGCATGTATTTTCTGTTTACAGCTAGATTAACCTTCAAATGTACAAACAATATGGCCGAGTATGAAGCTTGCATTATGGGCGGTGATTAACTTTCAAATATGTTTGATTTCCCAAAGTTACACCTCAAAATTTATCATGATACAAGCTTCAAATAAAAAAGTGTTCAACATGAAAGTTTTTTCCCTTGATCTCAACTTTCTAAAACATCCAAGATCATCTCATGTGGATTAAAATTGAGGGACTTGCATATGGCTTCATTGTGGAAAGTGTTTTGGCAAGATTGGATTTCAAATGATCAAATTCTTTTGCATGCTTACACATGATGCATTCAATACTTTTTACACACCAAATGGAAGTGGATTGCATCATTCTCAAGGCCCAAACCATTGCCCATGCACCCATGCAAGAAGGTTTCCAAATTTGTCCAATTTTCAAGTGGTGCAAATATCAAGTGCATTGCCTATTTAAACAAGCTTAAGGCTTCAGATTCATCATCAACACCTTGCCCAAGCTTTACTAGACCAATTCAAACCCTCACTGCCGTAGAATTTTCTGAGATTTCTCTTGAAATCGAGCTTGAACTTCATCTTCTGTTTGGAGGTTCAAACTCCAGAAATTCATTTCCCTTTGCATCTCATTTAGTTTCTGCAAGCAAGAGGAGGAGAAAGCAATCAAATCCATATCAAGATCAAGTGGAATTAGATCAACTCGAAGGTGATTTTTCAGAAACTTTTTCTCTTCGATTCTCTCTTAATTCTCCACTATTGTTGATTTTTGGTTTGCTGAAGTCCTACCAATGTAGGCAACAAGATTGAGTTGGTTTGAGGTCAAATCGAAGCAACTCAATTTATGATCCTCAAAATTCAATTCCCTGTATCTTTTCATATACTTGGAATTAGACAAAATTAGGCCAGATTCGAGCTCCTGAGCATTTTTTCTTTGAATCCATGTCTTACTTTTTCATTTTGGTGATGGTTGAAGGTGGACCAGTCCGGTGAGGTCTACCGGAAAAGAAGACCGGAGCTCTGGCTCCGACGATGTGTTGGAAGAATCTCAACCATAGGATCCTTCTAAAATGTTTTAATCTTGGACGTTAATTGTGATTACCACGCGTGTGTCTCATTTGACTGCATTGCATGTGGAAAGCACGCTGATCACCATCTGATCCGCCACCTCAATTAATGAGGGAGATCAGATGGTCCACGTTTTTTTGAATTTTTGAATTTTCCTTTTATTTGCTTATTTTTCATTAATTCATATTAATTTCATTATTGATCCAAAAAATATGGGACTTTCACCAAAAAAATTCAAATATTTTCTCTTTCATTTTCTGAATTAAAATTATTTTTTGGAACAATATTGATATTTTTCATGATTTAGTTGTTTTTGTGTATATTTTTAATTATTTAGAAATGCTTCTGACTTTTCAAAAATAATGAAATTTTTTCTCCAAGGTCCTTTGACCTTGTTTGACCTATGATAAATGTCTTGACCATTTATTTGGTGTTTTGAAGAGATTTTAGGTTTTTTGATCAAATATAATTTAATTTAATGTATTTCAATTTTATTTTTAATTGTTTAATTGTGAATAAATTGTGTTGAGCTATTTTTTATTGACTTGTGAAGTTTGACTTTATGTTTGGGCCTTGGTCCAGGTTGATTTGACTTTTGTTGGATTAAAATCATTGGAGTTAGGGGATTGATGAAATGTACATTTCATCTCCCAAAATGAATGAATGATTTTAATTTGATAAAATTCCTCCCATGACCAATTTGTGTTTGTCTCATTTCCCCTCCCTCTTCATCTTCAATCCCATTCTATCTCATCCCTTTCATTGACCAATTACATCTCAATATCCTAAGGCTAATTGGTTCATCAATAACTTTGTGTTAGATGAACCAATACAAGTATGGATGAGATTATGTCCATCCTTTGATCATTTTCTTTTTGTGTGTGGTATGTTTTAGGAGTATGGTTCATTATACCATATCTCTAACATGCATTAAAACCAAAAAAATTATTGTCCGGCCTCAAATAGTTGTGACTTCTACATAAGTCACTAAATCGCTAAAATTTGGGTCACAAGAGTTCAATCGCTAAATCCATGGCTAATTTTATTTTGTGATCAATTTAGTAACATCTTAAAGTTTACTCATGGATATTAAATTTTGGTGGCTAACTCGGTGGCTAGAGTGAAACTTCCAGTCACTAAATCGGTCAGTAAAAGCGAATTTTCTAGTAGTGTATGTTCCATTTTATTGTCATCATCATAGAGTCAAGTCCATTAAACCCTAATGATTTAGTTTCATTTTTAACAACTCTCTAGTTATCCTTAAAAGTCTTGTTGTCATTATCAAAGACATGTTCATATTTAATAGTTGTCATCATCAAAAGCATATTCCATATCCTGCATAACAAGATTCCATATTATGTTCTCCATTTTTCACTACACTCATATTAAATCTAGAACTTACTTGAGTGTTATAATGCTAATATTACATGTCCACAACCGCGCCGCTGTATCGGAGATCAACATCACTGGTTCATGATTCCTCGTCGACAATTTACACCTAATTTTGGTTCCATAACATAACATGTAGCCATTTATCTTAGAATATATAAATCTTCTGCCTCCCAATTTCTCAACACATGTGATCCTCGATGTATAACATATTGAGCTTAATTATATGTCATAATGATAATGAGATATGATGTTTTTTTAGAGTTTTTCTAAATTATATGTTTTTCGGAGTTTGTGCCCGTTAAATTTATTAGGTGAGCAATTTCTAAGCATCATATATATATATATATATATATATATATATATATATATATATATATATATATATATATATATATATATATATATATATATATATATGAATTCAACTTTGTTGATGAGCATTATGTCTAGTATTCCTAAGCCTCATGTTTTAATAGGAGTGTACACCTTAATCCATTTAATTGTTATCATCTTTATGTCTACAAAGTTTCTTATGCAAGTCTCTAGTTTATTAATTAGTGAAACATGACCTCCAAGTATGAAAAACGAACTAAAATCTCTTTTCCCTTTACAAAGACCTCTTGCTTGAAGGATTATGTATCAATATAAGTGTAAAGCCTGTTAAGAGGGGGCGCCAGAACTATCTCAGGGAAGGCGAGGTGGCACGTCACACACGTGAGGTACTCCTTAGCCGCCTATTTATTAGGATGAGTGTCCATTGCTTGATTATGTTGCATGTTCCCTGAATGACTCGCTCGATTCATGAGAACGTAGAGAGTGATATGTCCCAGTCTACAACAGTACGAAGAGAGAGTCAAAAGAGGAACATCATGTTGTCCTGAATAATAGCGAATTGGCTAGCCACTTTCCACATTCTTGAGAGCGATTATCATTCTCTCAGAGCTTAGGGTCCAGGCTCAAATATTTCTTATAAATACCTCAATCTTAAGGTTAAAAGGGATCCAATTCGTTACGCAAAAATACTACATACATAACTTCTCACATCCCTGTGTAAGTTAGCTCTAGAGCCAAGAAAAACCCTAAAACAAATCGTAAAAATTAAAAATATAAAAAAACCTTCCAAAACTCAAGAGTATTTATTCTACACTATCATCTTAATTTAGTGATTCGTTTTAAAAAAGGAACAACTAAAACATACTAATATATTTCTTTTTAAAAAAGGGAATAACTAAAATGTATTAATATAAAATAAGAAGAAGAAGAAAAAAAAGGAATATCCAATAATCCTTGCATAGCTCAAGATTTTTCATTCTATAACATCTTCATTTCCTTCTATGGTTGGTTCAAAAGTTGGAAAATCTAAATTGTACTAAAATAAAATTAGAAATATCCAAAATCTTTCCATAGCTTGAGATTCTTCATTTTGCAACATCTTCACCTTTATTTAATGGTTGATTCAAAAATAAAAATATCTAAAAGTGTAATAAAGTAAAATCAATAAAATATGAATTTCCAAAATCTTTCTCCAATCGAAGAGTCTTTATTCTAAACTATCATCATTTGCATTCAGTGGTTTACTATATTTGTGAAATTCCTTGTCTTTGCAATATTGAGAATGCTCTCTAATTTTCAAAAATATTTTTAAGACTCGAAAACCCACTGCATGTTTTAGTCATGTTAATTTATATTTAATGTTATTTAAATTTAATCAAAATAATTATTTTCTTCCCTCAAATTTCTTTATTCTTTACGACTATAAATATCTTACGCGATTTTTCTATGAATTAAAAAATAAATAAAAATAGTTTTTTAAGATCATTTTGCTAAAAAAAAGTGGTTTTTTAATGAAATTTCTACCAATGAATATTTTAAAAATAGTTAAGGATGAAATTATAAATAAAAAATGGTTCGACTAAATTAATATAAAAATGACATATTTTACTCATTTAAAATAGAAAAATCTAAAAATTAAGTTGCGAATATATAATCTCATGTAAAAAAAAAAAGAGTATAAGATATAATTTTAATTTATTAAATGATCAATTTCATATCGAACATTTTGATTAACCACCTAAACCAATTGTCTACAAATATGTGCTGTTATGGTGGATGCACGATCCATAACAAGGTTTTCAGTCGTGAGTGGTGATTTTCCAGAGAATCCCTTCTCACAAGAAGAAACTGCTTTAGAGGCATCAACTGCACTATCCATCGCCAACTTAGGGTTTCTTTTCTGCAAACCTTCGGTTGCTTGTGGAACATCTATTGTGATAATTACATTGTATTTATCTGCACATGATTTAAGTGCCGTCTTTTGATCGGGCGAACTACTTTCGATAAGTTGATTGATTTTGTTTAAACCAATGTTTGCTTTGTCTTTCATTACATTAACCATGATCTGTGCTAAACCACTCACATCTGCGGTGGAGCTTTTCGGATCATCAGTTAGGTATTTCTTACATTCCTCATAATTTGGAGTCTCTAAGCAAGTGTTATGTATTGTTTTGGCATCATTTGGTTGGATAACTCGGGCGTGAGTTACAACAAGAATGGTGCACAAAATGAGAACGAATATTGCTAATGACTTTAACATTGTAAAGTTTTTTAGAATGAGAAGAAATAAATAGATGTATTACAAGTTTATAAGATTAGAAGAGAATGAATGAGAATGGAACAACAATTACCCTTATTTATACTAGGAAGCCTACACTAGTTAATTCATTTTTAGTAAACTTTTACCACTTAAATTTCTAATCATTATTTATTAAAATGGTATATAAATAAAAAAATTATTTCTATATTAATGTTTTTTTTCTAAAACTAAACTTATCATCAAAAATAGTATTGATTTTTTTTTCAGTAAAATTTTAATTTTAATATTTTTTCTAAATTAATGAAAAATATGAATAATTGAATTGTGATGAGAAAATAATATAAAATACAAAACAAATATGTTTCTAATTTTTTATGTTAATGTTAATATTATTAATATTTATTTTATTTTTTACCAAAACGGAAATGATATGCAACAAATTTATTTTTATACAACTAATATTAGTTTTTTTATAATTAGATTTAAAAGAGCACAAACATTAATCTGAGCAATATCCCTACTAAAATTTTGTAAAATTTTCAATCTCCTTATGACTTTATCCTTTAACTTCATCCCCCAACCAATCACCCAACTAATTTTATATGACTTCTAACATTTTTAAAAAAATAATTTAACATTCAAACTAAATCAAAGTCTAAATAAAGATAAATTCAAGGTCTACTGTTGGAGTTCTCCTAGACCCAGTTGTTGAGAGACTCCATGCTTTGGAAGATAAATTCAAGTCTTTGGAGGTTCACACTACTCCCGGCTAGGATGTTGTTGATATGTGCCTAATGCCAGGACCGGTGATTCCCCGGAAATTCAAAGTTCCAGATTTTGACAAATACAAAGGGATCAGTTTCCCGAGAAGTCACCTCAGAGCTTATTGTCGCAAGATGTCGGTCCACATCAATAATGATCAACTCTTGATTCATTATTTTCAAGATAGCCTCAATGGGGCATCCTTGAAGTGGTATATGCAGTTAGAGAGGGGGAAAGTTCAGACATGGAGAGACATTGCAAAATTTCTGAGGCATTATCAGTATAATACTAATTTTGCACCCAACCGCACTCAGCTGCAAGACAGAACTCACCGCAGCAACGAGTCATTCAAGGAATATGTCCAGCGATGGAGAGTGTTTTTAGCTCGTATCCAACCTCCTCTTATTGACAAAGAGTTGATTAACATGTTTATGGGGACTCTTCATACCCAGTATATGGAGAAAATGGTAGGATATAGCTTCCCAACATTCTCTGAGGTCATTTATGTTGGGGAACGATCTGAAAGCCAGGTGAAGAAGGGAAAACTACCATGTGCTGCCAGTGCCTCAAGTGGAGGGAGGAAACCATACACTAACTTCCTAAAAAATACAAAAGGTCAGACCAATGCCATAATGGGAATATGGGGAAGTAGAGCTCTGCCATATGCTCTCGTGCCTTACCATTAAGTTGTTGGCATCACGCCCACACCATATCAATAGCCATTTTAGCATAAACAACCATATCAACAGTCGGCATACCAACAATAACCATATTAATGGTCGACTTACCAACAACAATAGCCATATCAACCACAAGGGTATCAACAACAACACCAAATCAACAATAATGTGTTCCACAACAACGTCAACCTAACCAACAAAGGGTAAGGAGGCCAGAAAGACATTTTGATCCTCTGTTTGTACCATATATCCAGATCCTTCCTTATCTTCTAAAAGGTGGATCAATTACCTTGAAAGAGTTAACACCTTCATTTCCCCCTTATCCACCAGGCTATGATGATAATGTTCACTGCAAGTATCATATAGGTTCCCTAGGATACACAGTGGAGAATTACAAGGCTTTGAAACATAAAGTTCAAGACTTAATTGACTGTAAGGTAATCTCTTTCATGCCAATTATCCCAAATGCTGCAACAAACCCCACGTTGGTGATGCAGGGTCGTTAGTAGAGAATAGTAAACAACATAATTAATTAGCGCATAATTCTGAGTTGACATGCTTGAGGAGAATTAGTTGCAGCTAATCATGGATGTCTAATCTCAAAAATATTCACACTGCTCGAGGAGATCTCAACAGTCTGGCTCTTGATTTCTGTGCTAGACAGTTGTCTAGAAGATCCAAGGTCAGACGCTAGAGAGGCCACATGTTGATGTTTCTGACATCAAGAATACTAAGAGATTTTTTATTCAGGGGGTTTCTAATTCAGATTACATCTAACTGGTAGAAGTATCAGAACCAAAACCAGATTCCAACAATAGATTTAAGTCAGAGCCTAT
This sequence comes from Lathyrus oleraceus, assembly GCF_024323335.1. Taxonomy (NCBI): domain Eukaryota; kingdom Viridiplantae; phylum Streptophyta; class Magnoliopsida; order Fabales; family Fabaceae; genus Lathyrus; species Lathyrus oleraceus. The sequence continues at coordinate 46,970,825 of NC_066582.1, forward strand.
TTTGACACATCAGAGAAGAAACACAAGTTTAGAATCACTCTGGGCATTCTGCCATGTTTAGATGTTTCTGAATGAAGGAGAATCTATCTTCAATTAAGGGTTTTGTGAAGATATCAGCCTACTAGTGCTCTGTATCAATGAATGTTAAAGTTATTACCTCTTTCTGAACATAGTCTTTGATAAAATGATGTTTAATTTCTATGTGCTTCACTCTGGAGTGCAGAATAGGGTTCTTACTTAAACATATAGCAGTGGTATTGTCACAAAAAATAGGAATGTTACTCTCATATATCTGAAGGTCCTCTAGATGATTCTTCATCCAGAGCATATGAGTGGTGCATAATGAAGCTGAAATGTATTTTGCTTTTGCAGTTGAGAATACAATGGTTGATTGTCTTTTGCTAGCCCATGAGATGAGGTTTCCTCCCAGAAACTGACAGTTTAAAAATATGTTTTTGCCTTCCAATTTGTCTCCAACGTAATATGCATCACAATACCCAGAAAATCTATACTCTAATGTTTTCTTATACATCAGGCCCAGGTTAGGTGTTCCTTTCAGATACCTTAGGATTCTCTTAACAACAATTACGTGAGATTCTCTTGGATCTGACTGGAATCTGGCACAGAGACAAACGCTGAATAATATATATGGTCATGTAGCAGTCAAATAGATAAGATAACCTATCATACCACAATATAGTTTCTGACAAACCTTTTGACTTACCTCTTCTTTCTCCAGAATAAAGGTGGGGTGCATATGAGTCTTTGTTGGTTTGCTTTCTGTCATTTCAAACTTCTTCAGAATGTCTTTTATGTATTTGCTTTAATAAACATAAGTAGCATTAAGTTTGATTGATTTGTATTCCCAGAAAGAACTTTAGTTCTTGCATCAGACACATTTCGAATTCAACCTGCATTAGCTCAGAAAATTCTTGATAGACAGAGGGGTTAGCAGAACCAAAAATTATGTCATCAACATATATTTGAAAAATCATGAGGTCATTTCTGATGTTTTTACAGAAGATTGTAAAATCAACTTTACTTTTGATAAAGTCATTTTCCATAAGGAAAGAACTTAGTCTTTCATACCAAGCTCTGGGAGCTTGTTATAGACCATAAAGAGATTTTATTAGTTTAAACACGTGTTCTGGACATTTTGAGTTTTCAAAACCAGGAGGTTGATGAACATACACCTCTTCAGAAATATATCTATTCAGAAATGCACTTTTGACATCCATTTGATATAATTTGATGGAGTAATTTACAGCAAAAGATACAAATAAACGGATAGATTCTAACCTGGCGACTGGAGAAAAGGTTTCATTGTAGTAAATACCTTCTTGTTGACTATAACCTTGTGCCACCAGTCGTGCTTTGTTTCTGACTACTTCACCCTTTTCATTCTGTTTGTTTCTGTACACCCATTTGGTTCCGATCACGTGGGTTCCCTTGGGTTTTGGTACAAGATCCCAAACATCGTTCTTTGCAAATTGATCAAGTTTTTTATTCATTTCCATAATCCATTCTTTGTCTTGAAGTGATTCTTCACAGGATGTTGGCTCTATCAGAGATACTAGCCCCATAAGAGTTTCTTCAGAACCTTTGAAGGTTGATCTTGTTTTGACAGGTTCATCTTTGTTTCCCAGAATCCATTCTTCAGAGAAATTTTGTTTATTTCTTGATTTCTTCTGATTGAATGACTTTTCATGTGCATCTGACGTTTCTTTTTCTACTTCTTCAGGTTCTTTAGTTCTTTCGTCAGACCCTGCAAGTGTTATCTCCAAATCTGCAAAATTTTCAACTAGCTTTTACTTTTCAGAGTCAAGCTTATCATCAAATATGATATGTATTGATTCTTACATAATTAATGTTTTTGTATTATATACTTTATAGCCTTTAGAGCGTTCTGAGTATCCCAACATAATACATTTTTGTGCTTTGGAATCAAACTTATTCAGATTATCTTTAGTATTTAGGATAAAACCAGAACATCCAAAAGGATGAAAGTAGGAAATGTTGGGTTTCCTTCCCTTACACAGTTAATAAGGAGTCTTCTCCATAATATGTCTAATAGAGATTCTATTTTGAATATAACATGTTGTGTTCACTGCTTCAACCCAGAAGTGTTTCACTACATTTGTTTCATTGATCATGGTTCTGGCCATTTCTTGAAGAGTCCTATTCTTCCTTTCTACAACTCCATTTTGTGTGGAGTTCTAGGATAGGAGAAAACATGGGATATTCCATTAGAGTCAAAAAGTTATTCAATTTTTTTTCAAATTTTCCACCATGACCACTTCTGACTCTGATGATTTTAGAGTCAAATTCATTTTGCACTTTTATGCAGAAACGGGTAAACACAGAGTGTGACTCATTCTTGTGTTTAAGGAATTTTACCCATGTCAAACGACTATAATCATCAACAATGACAAGTCCATACTTCTTACCATTGACAGAGGCTATTTTCACATGTCCAAACAAGTCAATGTGAAGAAGTTCCAGAGGTTTAGAGGTAGAGACAACATTTTTATTTTTGAAAGTTATTTTAGAGAATTTTTCCTTTTGACATGCCTCATAAGGAGCATCTGAAGAGAACTTCAGCTTAGGTAGGCCTCTGACTAACTCAAGTTTATTTAGCTGAGAAATCCTCCTCATGCTAATGTGGCCCAAGCATCTAAGCTATAGCCGTTGCTCTTCATTTACAAACATTAAACATTTTACATTTTGATCTTTTAAATCAGAAATTTTTATTTTGTAAATGTTGTTCTTCCTCTTACCAGTGAAAAGAATTGTGCCATTTTTATGATTAATAGCCTTGCATGTTTTTTGATTAAAGATTATACCATAACCTTTATCACTTAATTGACTTATGGATAACAAGTTACGCATTAATCCTTCTATGTAAAGAACATCAGAAATAGAGGGAAGAGATCCATTATCAACTGTTCCAGATCCTTTGATTCTTCCTTTCTTATTTCCTCTAAAGCCTACAAAGCCAACGTCTTTAAGTTTCAGGCTTTGGAACATATGCTTTCTTCCCATCATGTGTCGCGAGCATCCAGAGTCCAAGTACCATGATTGGTGTTTTAACTCTAATTCACATGATATATGCAACATATACTATTTTATCTTTTGGTACCCAGAATCTTTTGGGTCCTTTATGATTAGTTCTCCCAGAGTTTCTGAAAACTTTGGGTTTTCTAGCATTATTAAAACTTTGTGTTTGTGCATGTGTGCAATGATATGAAAAATGAGATTTAGGCTTATCCTCTGCATAAGGTATTTGCTCATCTTTATCAGATTCATATCGAATTCCTCTTTTCTTATTGTGACTAACACCATAAATCATAGAATCCATTTTGCTTCTTTTAAGCCTATTTTTCAGGAATTTCTAAAACGCCTTTTCATATTTATATATGATGGTGTTAGAAGTTTATGGAGCTTTGGACAGAGTTTCTTTAAGTTTTAAGCATTTTTTGGTTGAAAATTCATTTTCTTTTTCCAGGACAAAAATGTTTTCTTTAAGTTCAGAAACTTCTGTTTCAAGCTTATCACATTCTTCAACAGTTTTTTCATGGACCCTTTTTAGGATCTTGAATTTCTATTGAAGCTTCTGATAGGAGCTCAGAGATTCAGATAAACAGGCTTCTGGATCAGAGCGAAAGAGATCAGAAAATACCTCTTCAGAGTCAGATTCTCTTTCGAATGAACTTCCAGATATGGAATCCGTGAATGCAACATTTGCCTGTTCTATTTCGGAGTCTGATTCTGAGACATCAAATTCAGAGTCATTCCAGGTAGCCATGAGTCCCTTCTTGGTCTTGAAGGAGCTTTTCTTGAATCCTTCTTTTCTGGAACTATCTTTCTTGAGCTATGGAGATTCATTTCTGTAATGTCCTGATTCTTTACATTCATAGAAAGTTACCTCTTTGCTTGGTCTACTTTTGGAGGTAGATTCTGAGCGATCTCCCTTCTGTCTAGGTCTTCTAAAGTTGTTGTTCCTTTTTCTCTAGATTTTTTTAACTCTTCTGGATAAAAGAGATAACTCTTCTTCATCATCAAAATCATCTTTTTCAGAATCATCATCGTCTTCTTCTTCAGCTTGAAAGGATTTGTTCCTTTATCGCTTTCGTCTTTCTGATCAGGACTTCAGAGCCATTGATTTGCTTTTCTTTTGAGGCTCGTCTTCCTCTAGCTCTATTTCATGACTCCTAAGGGAGCTGATGAGTTCTTCTAGGCGTATGTTGTTCAGATCCTTTGATAAATTCAAGGCAGTGACCATAGGTCTCCACTTCTTTGGCAGAATTATGATAATCTTTTTTACATGATTTACAGTTGTGTAGCCTTTGTCCAAACTCTTGAGTCCTGCAATTAAAGTTTGAAATCTAGAAAACATTACCTCTACACCTTCATCATCCTCCATTCTGAAGGCTTCATATTTTTGGATCAGGGCCAGAGCCTTAGTCTCTTTGACTTGATTGTTGCCTTCATGAGTCATCTTTAAGGAATCAAATATTTCTTTAGCTGTTTTCCTGTTGGTGATCTTTTAATATTCATTGTAGGATATGGCATTCAACAAAATCGTTCTGGCTTTATGATGATTTTTGAAGTCACGCTTCTGATAATCACTCATTGTGTTTCCAGCAATGACAACTCCAGGAGCAGATACGGGTGGTTCATAGCCATTTGTAACAATGTCCCATAAGTCAGCGTCATAGCCTAGGAAGAAGCTTTTGATTATGTCCTTCCAATAATCAAATTTCTCTCCATCGAAGATTGGAGGTTTTGCATTGTAGCTATCTCTTTCATTTGTGGTAGTCATAATTTTTTTCTCACGCTGGATCTCTCTACACTATTAAGTGTTTGATTTGAAAATCAATAACAGATCTGAAGCTCTGATACCAATTGAAGGTAGAGAAAAACAAGAAAGTGGGGTTTGAATTATTTTCACAGACAATAAAAACTTTTGGAGTTTCTACACACACACACAAATTAAAGACAAAATAACACAGAAGTTATCCTGGATCGCTTAAAATTCAAAGCTACTCCAGTCCACCCTATCAAGGTGATTTCGCCTTAAAAAAGGACTTAATCCAATAATTTAGAAAGATTTCAACAACGTCTAAGAGTACAATGATCTCTTAGCCCTCTCAAGTCTCCAGACTTCACAAGTCACTTGAGGAACCTCACAAAATCTATTTTAGAAATACAAGAAAGTGTTTAGTGCTTCTAGGTAAGCAATATTAACACAATTAAAGTATAGAGTTTCACACTAAGAGCAACAACTCTTGTGATAGTGTAAAAAAATAATTAGTATGATGAATTTTGATGTATTGAGTTCTTATAGGATAGCTTCGTGTCTTGGTATGGTGATGGTTGGGCCTTTTTATAATGCTTGGAGATGATACAGTTGAATGTAACATTGATGTTGATATCTTATCCATAATGAGATTTAATAACATTAATTTTGTTGTCCTTTCCATAGCAGTTTTAGGAGAGTATTCAAATTTCTCCATAAATAAGTTTATACCATTTTCGGAATACTTTGTTGTTAAGTCTTGATCTGATTTATTGGGCATGAATCAGAGTGCGCGGAATTCAGATACTTCTCTTAGATCTTGTATTCTTCAGATAGTTGGCTGAGGTTTTCTTTAGGGGTTCTTTATTGATTTCTACTTTGACATTCTTAAGATGTAAAAATCATAGAGAATACAGGTGTGGGATTCTTCAGATGCAGAATGTCAAAGTCTTCAGATGTTAGAGCGAGTAGTTTTAACTTCAAGTCAATTGTTCTGGACTTATGTGACGTTAGATGTTGTTTCATCAGATTCATTTTTCGTTAGAGCCCTGTACACTTAGAGAATTTTATTAGGGTACCAAAATGTCTCATCCTTTGTTATCATCAAAATATAGAGAAAAGTTGCAGAACCAAAATCTTGTTTTAACAATCTCCCCCTTTTTGATGATGACACAACTTCATACTGTTGATGAAACAATGATACTTCATAACAATTAAAGGAAGGTAATTTCAGAGTCAGATATACTATGGCTCCCCCTGAGACAAGCAAGGTCCCCATGAATCTGATACTTTAGAAAGTTTAGAGTTTCTTACCAGAGCCTCTTACATTACTCATCTTCTTTCTCAGATGTTTTACTCAGATACTTCCTGCAAGAACTTAGACTGCACAAAATATTTAGATGTTTGGAATGTAAGTAGTGCATTATGAGGTTTAGATATTAATTTCATCATAAGCCTGTTTATTTATTTCTCCCCCTTTTTGCCTGACTCAAAAAGATAAACAAGTAACAGATATAGCAAGACAAAACTTCATTGGATAAAGAAAACAGGTACAAATGAGGAAAACGAACTTAGAAGCTAAAAACACTTAGAAGAATAAAAAACACATCGGAAATCCTAAGGTACCTAAGTGTTGGTTCTATGTGTTGGCATCAATTTTGGTAAAACTTAGAGTTATCACAAGTTGTCACGCGTGTTGTCTTGACATGTGATATCAGCTTCCTGCAGGATGTTTAAATATGGTTGTGCAGGATTTAGTCAAGATGTTGGACCCGATGTTAAGAAATATGCACATAGAACATTCAGTATGAATGTTATATGTTTTGTTGTTGCATTTTTCATGTAAATCTTTGTGTGCTTATGTGGAGTTTGCATGCGCTATTCAAGGAGTAATTCTATTTAAAACCAGAATGATCTATTTTACAAAAAGGAATGATTAGCTGTTATTTCTTAGGAGATATGAAATTAAAATAGAATTAGGGTTTCATGATGCCCAGGCCCATTCAAGAGCTTCTATTTAAAGGCCATGTAAAACCTGTTTTAGACACACAAGATACGAACGAAGAAGTGATAGAGTTTTAGGGTTTTAGTCTTGTGTGAGCTTATGTATTGTGAGCCATTCATTCATCTTGTTGATGTATGAATTGGATTGAGTTTTGTGTTGTAATTTGTCCACTCTAAGCTTTGAAGTACGAGTGTTTGTTTACTTGGTTGAAGCTTTTAAGCAAGATTAAGTATGTGTCCTTGAAGTGTGTCTTCTTTCTATTATATTTATTTTTATATCACTGTTGTGATTGAGGGGGAGTGAGTAGGGTCTCATATCTAAGAGTTCTTAGATAGAAGTCACACGGGTAGAGATTAGGTGAAAAGACTGTAACTTGAAGTTATTTACTGAGAGTCTTTGAACTAATTCTGTTTAGTGGATTTCCTTTCTGGCTTGGTAGCCCCCAGACATAGGTGAGTTTGCACCGAACTAGGTTAACAATTGCATGTGTCACTTGTTCAATTATTTCTCTATTTTTATCGTGTTTATATTGCACTTGTTGTTCAGATATTAGTGTCGTGACATTACCTTCGACATCTCATATCTGATACTAGAATTTCAATTGGTATTAGAGCAGGCATCCTGCTCTAATTCTGGGTGAGATCTTGGGACGTTACTTTCTGGTACTATGGATAGAAACGGAGGATCGGTACACAGACCACCAATTCTGGATGGATCTAACTATGACTACTGGAAACCCCGATTGGTAGCCTTCTTGAAATCTTTGGATAATAAGGCTTGGAAGGCTGTTCTAACAGGTTGGGAACATCCCTTCACTGCGAAGGAAGGAGAAGTTACAACTGATAAGAAGCCTGAGGAAGAATGGACCAAGGAGGAGGATGAACTAGCTCTTGGAAACTCTAAAGCATTGAATGCTATATTCAATGGGGTTGATAAGAACATCTTCAGACTGGTGAACAACTGTGAGGTGGCTAAAGATGCTTGGAACATTCTCAAAACCACTAATGAAGGTACCTCTAGAGTGAAGATGTCTAGATTGCAGCTGCTTACTACTAAGCTTGAGAATTTGAGGATGAAAGAAGATGAAAGTATTCATGACTTCCATATGAATATCCTTGAAATTGCTAATGCCTCAGGAGTCCTGGGTAAGAAGATGTCAGATGAAAAGCTTGTGAGGAAAATTCTCAGGTCACTTCCCAAGAGATTTTCCATGAAAGTGACAGCCATAGAAGAATCTCAAGATATCTGCAAGATGAGAATGGATGAGCTAATTGGATCCCTCCAAACATTCGAGTTAGGAATGAGTGATGGATCTAATAAGAAAGTCAAAAACATAGCCTTTATGTCAAAAACTGAAGATAAATAGGAAGAAAGTAGTTAGGATACTGATGAAGGTCTGGCAAATGATTTAGCATTACTTGGGAGACAATTCAACAAAATCCTGAAGAGGATGGATGTGAGGTCAAAGTCTAATGTCAAGAACAACTCGTTTGACATCAGTAGGCCCAATGATGCTGGAAGAAGAACAAAATCTGAGGAAAAATTCAAACAGTGCAAAGGAATTCAGTGCCATGAATATGAAGGGTATGCATACATTAGAGCTGAATGTGGGACCTATCTCAAGAAACAGAAGAAGAGTCTTGCTGCTACTTGGTTTGATGAGAATTCTGAAAGTGAAACAAAAGGAGAATCTACCAATCTTGTGACTGCCTTGACTGGGAGATGGGATTCTGATGAAGACTCCAGTGATGATGAATTAACCTTTGATGAATTAGCTACTTCTTACAGGAAGTTGTGCTTCAGAAGTGAAGAAATGTGTCAACAAGTGGAGAATCAGAAGAAACTGATAACTCAGCTAGAGGCTGAGAGGACAGAGCACTTAGAGGCCATCTCTAAGTTGAAGATTGAAGTTGTGTTCCTGAATTCCAAACTAGATGAGATGACAAAGTATGTCAGAATGCTAAACAGTGGATTTGACACCTTAGACAAAATCCTTCAGGCTGGAAAAATGGAAGGAGACATGACTGGCCTTGGGTTCAATGAATCCTCTCCTGACTGTAGTCCCACTGGTAGCAAACCAAAGATGTCACATCAGGTGTCTCAACATCACAATGAAAGACAACATAAAGGAAAACACCAAAGATGGAGATGTCATTACTGTGGGAAATTTGGTCACATAAAACCATTCTGCTTTAGGTTGTATGGTTATCCTAGTCCTACTCATCAACCTAGACCCAAACAACACATCCCTGATAACATAAAATAGTGGATTCCTAGGACTGGTGCTACTAACTTAATAGCTCACACTTCCTTCAGAGTCTCAGCCAAAGAAGATTGGTACTTTGACAGTGGATGTTCCAGACACATGACTGGAAACAAAAACCTGTTGGTTGACCTTCAATCCCATGTCACCAATTATGTAACATTTGGTGATGGAGCAAAGGGTCAAATCAAGGGGATTAGAAAGCTAAACTGCCCTGGAGTTCCTAACCTTGATAATGTGTTGCTTGTTAAAGAATTGACTGCAAATCTAATAAGCATCAGTCAACTATGTGATCAAGGTCTAAATGTGAACTTCACAAAAACGGAATGTTTGATTACTAATGCAAAAATTGAGGTGATCATGAGAGGAGTCAGATCTAAGGACAACTGCTATATGTGGATTCCTCAAGAAACTAGTTATTCATCCATATGTGCTCTAGCTAAAGAAGAAGAAGTGAAACTATGGAATCAAAAACTGGGTCATCTGCATCTTAAAGGAATGAAGAGGATCATATTTGTTGAAGCTGTCAGAGGAATCCCAAAATTAAAGATTGAGGAAGGAAGAGTTTATGGTGAATGTCAGATTGGAAAGCAGACAAAGATGTCACATCAGAATATCAAACATGACACCACATCTAGAGTACTGGAACTTCTCCACATGGACTTGATGGGACCTATGCAGGTGGAAAGTCTTGGTGGGAAAAGGTATGCTTATGTTGTGGTGGACGACTTCTCCAGATATACCTGGGTGAATTTTATAAGGGAAAAACCTGATGTGTTTGATGTGTTCAAAGATCTTTGACAAAGACTTCAAAGAGAAAGAGAGAGTCATGTTATCAAAATCAGGAGTGATCATGGGAAAGAATTTGAGAATAGTAAATTTGTTGAATTCTATTCATCTTAAGGGATTAGTCATGGGTTCTCTTCTCCCATTACCCCTCAGCAAAATGGTGTGATAGAAAGGAAAAATAGAACTCTACAAGAATCTTCTAGAGCTATGATTCATGCTAAGAAGTTGCCTTACCACTTCTGGGCCGAAGCTATGAACACGGCCTGTTATGTTCACAACAGAGTAACATTGAGAAAAGGGACTTCAACCACTTATATGAAGTCTGGAAGGGAAGAAGACCTACTGTCAAATACTTCGATGTGTGTTGGTAGTAAATGCTATATCCTGGCTGATCGTGAACAAAGAAGGAAAATGGACCCCAAGAGTGGTGAAGGAATATTTCTGGGCTACTCAACAAACAGCATAGCCTTTAGAGTGTTTAATTCCAGAACAAAAGTTATGATGGAGTCTATCAATGTTGTTGTTGATGATTAAGAGACTGATGTCATAGACGATGTTGAAACATGTCTGAATGATGCCCCATCTGACCTCCTGGACAAAAGTAGTGAGAGTGAGTCCACTCAAGCTGAACCTGAAGCTGATAAAGTTAATAAGGGACCCTCTATCAGAATTCAGAAGGATCATCCTAAAGATCTCATTATAGGAGACTCAAATAAAGGGGTCACCACTAGATCAAGGGAAGTGATCTCACACGCTTGTTTTGTGTCCAAGATTGAGCCTAAGAATGTTAAAGAAGCATTAACTTATGAATTCTGGATCAATTCCATGCAGGAAGAGTTAGGCCAATTCAAGAGAAATGAAGTATGGGAATTGGTTCCAAGACCTGAAGGAATAAATGTTATTGGAACAAATTGGGCTTATAAGAATAAATCTGATGAAAAAAGGTATGGTTACTAAAAATAAAGCAAGATTAGTAGCACAAGGATACACTCAAGTTGAAAGAGTTGACTTTGATGAAACATTTGCCCCTGTAGCTCGCCTAGAGTCCATTAGATTATTGCTAGGAGTGGCATGTATAATGAAGTTTAAACTGTTCCAAATGGATGTGAAAAGTGCCTTCTTAAATGGCTACTTGAATGAGGAAGTATATGTTGAACAACCTAAGGGATTCACAGACCCAAATCTTCCAAAGCATGTGTATAAGTTGAGGAAAGCTCTCTATGGGTTGAAACAAGCTCCTAGAGCTTGGTATGAGAGACTCACATTGTTTCTCATTGATAATGGATACATAAAGGGAGGCATTGATAAGACTTTATTTGTCAAAGATGAAGGAGGAAAGCTCATGGTGGCTTAGATCTATGTGGATGATATTGTGTTTGGTGGGATGTCAAGTAAGATGGTTCAACATTTTGTTGAGCAAATGCAGTCTGAATTTGAAATGAGCCTTGTTGGAGAACTAACTTATTTTCTTGGCCTGCAAGTCAAGCAGATGGAAGATTCTATCTTTCTATCTCAAAGTAAATATGCCAAGAATATTATTAAGAAGTTTGGCATGGATAATGCAAGCCACAAGAGGACACATGCTCCTACTCATCTGAAATTTTCTAAAGATGAAAATGGTGTCAGTGTGGATCAAAGTCTCTACAGAAGCACGATAGGGAGTCTGCTATATCTTACAGCAAGCAAACCTAACATTGCTTTTGTTGTAGGTGTTTGTGCTAGATATCAAGCTGAACCAAAGGTGAGCCATATAAACCAAGTGAAAAGAATCCTAAAATATGTCAATGGCATTTGTGATTATGGGATGCTATACACTCATGGATCTGAATCTGTGCTATCTGGATATTGTGATGCTGATTGGGCTGGAAGTGCTGATGATAGGAAAACACATCAGGAGGATGCTTCTTCTTGGGGAACAATTTAATATCATGGTTTAGTAAGAAGAAAAATTGTGTTTCTCTGTCTACTGCTGAAGCTGAATACATAGCAACTGGAAGTAGTTGTTCTCAACTGGTGTGGATGAAACAAATGTTGATTGAATACAATGTCACGCAAGATGTCATGACATTGTACTGTGACAACCTGAGTGCTATGGACATCTCAAAGAATCATATTCAGCACAGCAGGACAAAACACATTGATATTCGTCACCATTTTATTAGAGAACTAGTGGAGGATAAGATTGTAGCCTTAGAGCATGTTGCTACTGAGATGCAGTTATCTGATATTTTTACAAAGGCCTTGGATGCAAATCAGTTAGAAGTCCTGAGAGGAAAATTAGGGCTTTGCATTTACGAAGACTTGTAGCAATTAATATGGAGCGGGAAAAGTAAGCAAAGTAGTGTTTATGTGGCTAAAATAAAATCATCACCTAGTTTTGGAAATATCATCTATTACGTCCTCACACGCTACCCCCACAACCTTACTACCTCCTCTAACTCTTCCATCTTCATGCTCCTTCCTCACACACCTCTGCTAGGGCAGCTGCATTTTTTTCACAAAAATTCCAAAATGTCACAACATCAAAATACTCTTGCTACTAAGTCTACTCAAAATGTTAGCGCTCCTTCCATGGACATTCCAGGTGATAAGATTCTGGATGTAGTTCCTCTATCTATTATTTCCTGTGAGGCCCTTGATTTGAACCATCCCATGGATGCCTCAGCTTCTGCATGCCCCAAACAAGGTAACATATCTAGTATCTCTTTTGGCTCAACTCCTGCCACTAGCTCTAAGGAAGATATACACCACATTGATCGTGTCATAAGAAACCTAGTCACTATAATCCTTAATGAAGGACATTCTGTGAAGGGAGTCTCTACTCCTCTGTCTAAAATGTACCCCTCTCCTGAGGTTGAACAACATAGTGAGAAGAATGATGATTCCTCTAGTTTTGAGAAGGACATGGTTGCTGAAGGTTTGTGCTCTCTAGGGAAAACTGTGCCTGGTAAAGGAAAATCTGTGGCATCTAAAACTGCCAATGCTTCCCACTCTGAGAAGCTTGATGATGCAAACGATGTGATTGACCTAGAGGATGATAGGTCTGATGACCAAGAGGATAGCTTACTTCATCACTTAAAGCCAAGTGTGGCTAAACGTATGAAAACTCGAAAAGGAAGATCTATGGCTGAACTTATTTCAGCTAGAAAAACTAAGAAGACTGCTGGTATTGGTCCCTCCAAATCTTGGAGCAATGTTGAAGTGAAGAAGAGGAAGGTTAGAGAAGATTCTGAATTTGAAGAGGATGTTGAGGAAGATGTCCCTGACATCTCTCCTGTGAAGAAAACCATTGTGAGGAAGTCTCCTGTCAAAGTTATTGTTGTGCATTTGGGTAATATCTCTTTCCATCTTGAGGATGGAGCTGCCAAATGGAAATTTGTGATTCAAAGAAGGGTGGCTGTGGAAAGGGAGTTGGGAAAGGATGTTGCTGAAATCAAGGAGGTCATGAACCTGATAAAGGCTGTTGGGTTATTGAAGACTGTGACTGGGTTCTCTCAGTGTTGTTAGGGTTTAGTTAAGGAATTCATTGTCAACATTCTTGAGGATATTGCTGATAAGAACAGCAAGGAATTTTGCAAGGTGTTTGTGAGAGGTAAGTGTATCACATTCTCTCCCACTGTTGTTAACAATTTTCTAGGAAGAAAAGTTGAGGGTGCAAGTGAATTGTAAGCTACAGACAATGAAGTCTGTAGAGAAATTACAGCTAGGCAAGTGAAAGGGTGGCCTATTAAAAAGCATCTTCCTGCTGGGAAGTTGACTGTCAAGTATGCTATATTGCATAAAATAGGAGCTGCAAATTGGGTGCCTACCAACAATACTTCCATAATTGCTAATACCCTTGGAAGATTTATTTTTGCTGTTGGAACCAAAATGAATTTTGAAAATGGTAGATTTATGTTTGAACAAATCATCAAGCATGCATCTACTAATGCAATTAAGCTGCCTATTGCCTTTCCCTCTATGATTTGTGGGATTATCCTAAATCAACACCCTGGAATTCTGAGTTCTAATGACTTACCTAGTAGAAGAAAACTTGCTCTGTCTGTGCATTATAAACTGTTTGAAGGCAGTCATGTCGAAGATATTGTCATGACACCTGCCATGAAAAAGCCAGCCTCAAAAGTTGGAACAATTGTTGAGCTTAAGGAGACTTGTAAAGAGCTAGGTGAAGGGATAAGGGTAGCAACAGCTAGGAAACAATCGTTGGAAGCCTTGATTGCAAGCTTGGAGCAAGCTGAAGGTGAAAATATTGAACATGTTAAGGAAGTTGAAGCCCACACCTCTAGTGAGAGGTCTGCAGATAATGATGAGACAAGTGGCAATTATGTTTCTGGTGCTGAAAGTTTTCAAACCAAAACTAATAAAATGTTAGAGATCACGGGTAAGGGGGTTGGTTACCCATAGGAAAGGTATTCGCACCCAAAGTGTCCTAGGTACTCCTAGGGAACCCTCTTTTGTGTGCAAGTGTTTTAGTTGAAAAGATGTTTGATAAAAAATATAGATTGGGGGGATGAGAAAAGAATTTGATTAATATATTTTTGTGTTTGACAAGACCTTCGGTCTTATGCCTACATACCAACATAAAAATGAGGAATCAAATCCCCGTAATTCATGGTAAAAATTTCAAAGAAATTGGTGGATTGGTTTTAACAAAAGTTTAAAAGAAAAGAGCACAAAATGTCAAAGACTTAAATGAGGTTGTTAGTTTTTTTTGTCTTTATGAAATTTAAGTCAATATGATTAAGTTTATTTACAAGTTTGATTAAGAAAATGTTTCAAAATCAATGACATAAGGCCAAAGTTTCTACTTATTAAAACAAGTCTAAGTTGAAAACACAAACAAAAAAGTTTTGAAATGAGGGGGAGATTTTTGAAATTTAAGAAGGAAATGAGGCGATGAAGAGACTATCCTAGACATAAATTTAAAAGTTTATAGTTGAAAAGATCTTACCAATGGGATGCAATCCACAAGACAAGAATGTCAGATAGAAACCCATTTCCTTTGGACTATTAAGCGAGCTACAAGCATTAGCAATATCCAAGAAATTAATATGAAGACCAAGGCATCAAATAAAGATAGACAATAACATCCAAGCAAGCATTCCAAGAGCAAGCAGTCTTCAATGTCTTCAAATGTGTCAAATAAAATATTCCTTATGGCAAACTCAAAGAAACAATCATCAGACACCAATAATAATAACAGTATAACAATTTAAGCACAGAGACAAAGTAACATATGAACCAAGGGAACTCAAGGCTTGCATCAGATGAGAAGCACATTAAAGGATAGCTCAGTCTCATATAATGGCATTGGCCAAGTCCTTCAAAGCATAGGGATGCTTCTTACTCTAAGTCCAAAAGTTTAAATCAAGTCCAAAGGAGAGGTCCAACAGTCCACCAACATATTTTGTAGGGTTTTTGTTGTTATTAGGTATTTTAAGATCCTAAGACCACAAACAAAACAAAATCACAAGCACATAATATACACAATCACAAAGATCTGGCTCAAATGAGCAAAGTGAAGATGACTGAAACATAAACAAGTTGCATGAAATGTAAATGGCAATGAATGATAAAGGTGCTAAAATTCAAATTACATTAAGTAAATGACATAAAAGTAAAGCAATAATAAAGGAAGTTAGTCAAATGTCAGTGAAGGATTTAATTGCTTATGTCATTCCTTGGAGAGTACTCAACCATCCATTCACAAGTATGAAGACATGAACCAAGACGTCATCTATGAGAAGGGCTCCAACTTGGATAAATCAACAAGTATGCCACTAGCTATCACAAATGGAAAAAAGGTTAAGTCTTCACATAATTCCATGAAGAATGGGAGACTTACAATCTCACTTACAAGAATGTTATGCCTTTGGGACACAATTTAGATCGATGTTAGGCAATCGTAATTGGACTTATGTAGAAGTCACAACTATTTGAGGATGGGCAATAAAATTTTTGGTGTTAATGCATGCTAGAGACATGGTATAAAGAACCAAGATCCTAAAGCATACCACACACAAAAATAAAATGGGAGGGACCTATCTCAACCAAGCTCATTTTGATTCATCTAACACAAGGCCATTGATGAATCAACTAGCATTTGGATTGTAGATAAATCATTGGTCAATGATGGATTGGGGAAGAAGAGGGATGAAGAAGAAGAGGGAGAGGGAAGTGGAAATCCAAACTGATCATAAGAGGAATTTCATCTGATTAATACTATCCATTCATTTTGAGGGATGAAGTGTACACTTCACCAACCCCCTAAATCCAATAGTATTGATTAAATAGAAGTTCAAGTCAACCATTATCAAGACAAAACATAAGATGAAACATCACAAGGTCAACCAAATGGCTCAACAATACTTTTAAATATTTAAACAATTAAAAATCAATTTAAAAAATGAATAAAATGCATTTTTAAAATGGGATAAACCTCAAATCCCTTCAAATCACCAAATAAATGGCCAAGGGATTTATCCTAGGTTAAACAAGGTCAAAGGACCTTAGACAAAAAAATTGAGAACTTTTGGAAAGTCTTAAGTATTTAAAAACATTTTAAAAACAAGTCAAAAACTATTTAATTTAAAAAAATATCAAAATTAATCCAAAAAATGATTTTAATTCAAAATATGGGAGAGGAAAATATTTGAAGATTTGTGGTGAAAGTCCCATATTTTTTGAATAAAAAATGAATTTATTATGAATTAAACAAAATAAGTTAATTAAAATTTAAAATCAGAAATTAAAACAAATGAGAAAAGAACAAGGGTCATCAAATCTCCCTCATTAATGAGGTGGCAGATCTGATGGCCACGCATGTGCAGTCCACCAAAGACCCTGGTCAACGCGCTGCAAGAGTGGTAGTCAAAATGGATGATCAGGATTAGAACACATGGCAAGGATCAGATGGCCTGGGATGTTCCAGCGCAGCACCGGAGCCCTAGCTCCGACCATCTTCTCTGGTGGATCTCACTGGACTGGTCCACCTTCAAAGTTCACCAAAATTGAAGATCCATATACCAATTTAAAGAGAAAATGATGGAGAGCACGAATTTGGCCTCCATTTTTCCCAAATCACATATACAAGAAGATATGTAGAATTGAATAATGAGGTGGATGAACTAGTTACTTCGATTTGACCTCAAAGCAACTCAATCTTGTTTCCTACATTGGTAGGACTTCAGGCAACCAAAAATCAAGAGAAATGATGGAGAATTGAGGGAGAACCGAAGAAGGAAAGTTTCACAAAATTCACCTTCTGTTTGCACTCAGATAGCTCGATCTTGATCTCAATTTTCTTGGGCTTGCTTCTACCAACTTGCAGGAAGTGATTAGGATGCAAAAAAATCTTGAACCCTTGGAGTTTCAATCCCAAAACATAAGGGGAATTAAAACTCTATTTCAATAGAAATCCTCAAGGTGTTCTATCAATGGAAGGTGGGAGTATTTGCAGATCAAATTTTGGGTCAAGGGTCCTCAATATTGAGGCAAATGAGTTGTATTTATAGGCTTGCAAGTTGATTTTCCACACACTTCCAAAATTTTGTCAAAAATAGAAATTATTGTGCATGGTTGCATAAGCATGCAACAAGGCACAAAATATGATTGAAATGAGTCCAAAACTATGCACGAGTGATGCTGAAATCAATTCATGAGACCATGCATTACACCCATGTGCAAGTCCCTAAAAAATAATCCAAATGCCATGATCTTGGACTCTTTGGAAAGCTAGCATGAAGGGGAACAAATTTTATGTTGAAACTTTTCCATTTAGAGCTTGGATCATGGTGAATTTTTATGTGGAAGTTGGAAGAATCAAACATAGTTGAAAATTTTCTAAGTTAAAAGTCAAATGACCACTTTTTCCACCTCGAATAACTTTTGCTATGAGCTTCAAATAGCTTTAGTTCCTTCTTCAAAGTTTTAGATCTTTCAATCATATTAAATTTGGTCAAAAATTTGAAACCATTTGTATAATGAATAAGGGACTTATGTATTTTAGAAGTTGAGGAAAATTGCTTGTTCAATGATGATGGCCCAAAATGACCTATAATGTTTCCTCTTGACACATGCCCTTGCAAGTGAAATTTGACCTTTATCAAAGAAGAAATGTTGGAAAAGACAACTTGAAATTGATCATGAAACTTGGATGGACTTCATATAACAAAAATTGAGCAAGTTATGGTTCTTGGAAGTTGACCTTCTATCTAGGGCATAAACAAAATGACCTATAATCTTTCACAATAAAACATGACTTTACAAGAAAAATTAGCTCTTGATGTCAACATAAAAGTTGTTTGTAATGCCATAAAGAGTAACTTTTCTCTTGGAACAATTTTCATATGACAAAAATTGTAGGAGATAGGGTCTAGGGAACCCTAGATTTGAGCAGTTGACTTCTCTAGTCAACCTCTTTAAACCAACTTGCAAACTTGAATTCTTTTGATCTTTGGGGATCATGGAGAATCATATATGCTTATGATTAAGTACAATGGAGTATCCCCTGATGATGTTTGATCATATTTTGAAGAAACTTGTTGAGGAAGGCACACAAGATACGCAGATGAGTTAGGGCTTCCAAGACAAACAAGCTTCAAACTCTTGATGAGGTCTTGATCAAAATGACAAATAAAGAACAAGGGGACCCATATATGATGATTTGAACCATTTTTAACCTTTTTTAACTTGATCTTTTGCACTGAGGGACTCAAACCCTATATATGAGTTTGATGAGGCATAGGTGGATGCACACACTACCTACAAACGACATAACACTATACTAGACATATTTTTGGTATTTTGGTTAGTAAACAAACAAAAACAAAGTATGATACAATCAAATATGTTTGGTGATCTCTCCCAATGCAAACCCAATAAATGAGGGGTGAGGAGGATACCAAGGTGTGATCCCAAAGCCAATGCAAATGATGAGATGGCATGAGGGATCTTAGGGTTTAAATTGGGATCTTACAAGAGTTACTTGTGAAGATCTTGTTATTTCTTAAATACAATCTAACTCCCTCTTCCTCCACTCATGCTTTGGCGGTCTTCTCAACCCGCCTTAGCCTTTTTATTTTTTGTTTCTTTTCTTGTATGTCTTTGTTTTTCTAGTTCCTATAATATTTTGTATCTTTTGAGATCCAATGCTTCAGATGTGTTTGTTGTTGTGAAATATATGACTTGTCAAACATTTCCAATTAATAAATGTATCTTGTAAGTTATTATATCAAAAATAGTACTTGTGTTTCAAGGTTGGATCATTTATGTATTCCTTTGTAATTTTATTTTGCTTAAGACTTGTATGTTCAAATTTTTAGTCTAATTTGATGTATTCTTTCTTAGCCACTAATTGTACGAACAAAGCAATTTCTATAGTTAATCGGTTGTATCAAATGAATCTAATGAAAAAGAAATATCAAGTTAAAAGCGATGTGCTTTCTTTCTGAATTCTGAACTTCTTAATCAGTTTACATTAAAGGAAATAATTATGATTAAACGGATGGTATGCAAAAAAAAATTAAAAAGGGAAAAGAACTTCATTGAATTAAAGGAATGTTTACAAAAATTTATTTATAACACTAATCCTAATCATCCCTAGATTTCCAATCGTGCAAAAAGTTTCCCCAATCTAAATCCAAATATTCTTCTTCATCTAAATCGAAATGAATCACTTCTCTTAATCTTCTTCTTCTCTTGGACTTCTTTTTATTCTTACTAATCTTCTTTTGTGGCTTCAGTGCCTGAGGACGAGAGGTTGAAGGAATTTTTTTAGAAAGTCTGACCTATTGATCAGAAGTTGCCTCAGAGACTATTGTATTGGTAAAAAATTTGAGATTAAGCTATTGATTAACTTAACTCGCAAAGCAAGAGTCGTCACCATGCTTTTATTATTTCCCAAGAAAAAGGGAAAAAGTAAGAACAAAACCCAAAGAATTTTTAAAACAAAACTAATAGAAAGAGAACAAGGGTCTGAGGGTTAGTTATGCAAAGGGAAGGTATTAGCACCCTAAACATCCATGGTACTCCATGTGAAACTCTTTGAAAATATACATATTTTAGCTTGAAAAAAGTGTTGTTTATTAAAAATTGGAGGGATGGGAAAAGAAGTATATTTATTATGATTTGGTGTTTGCCAACACTTTTAGAGTCTCATGCCTACGTACCAATAAAGTGCAATGAAGAATCAAAACCTCGTAGTTCGTGGTAAAAATAACAAAAGGGGTTTGTTTTGATTCTTTTTTTTTATGGAAAAGACATTTTGTCTTTTTAAGGAGGATACTCAACTAGTCACCCACAAGTATGAGAACTTTGCATCATCATGAGAAGGGCTCCAACTTGGATAAGGATCAACAAGTATGCCACTAGCTCCCCCGGATGGAAAAGAATTATCATCAATACTATAAAGATAGGAGAATTATAACTCAACTATGGAAATGAAACATGTCTAATGCCTTGAGAAAAAGTTTAGAAGGAAAAGTGCGCAAAAGGCATAAAATGGTTTGAATGAGTTAGACATTTTTTAGTCTTTTGAAATTAGTCTGAATATGCTTAAGATGCATTAGTATTTATTAAGAAAAATGTTTTGAAAATCACTTGACAAAATTCAAGGTTTATTGAGAAAGTTGTACAAGTTAAAAATAAGAAGGTTTTTAAAAAAAGAGAGAAGATTTTGAAAATTAAAGAAGGGGGGAGAAGAAGAGACTATCCTAGAGCAGTAAAGTAAAAGCTAAAGAAAAAAGATTTAACCAAGAGATACCAAGCTTTGTGACATAAGTCAAGCAAGAATTCCCTCCTTTGGATTAAGCCTCAAGCAAGCAAAATAAGCAAATAGTAATTCATGTGTCAGATGAAACAAAAGTAACCAATCCAAGTCCTCAAAAGGAGATCACAAATCAAAGGTATCATATGAATTCCAAGGTCACAAGTCCCAAAGCAAAGGTCAAGATCCTAATTCTAAGTCCATAACTCCACAATGATGCCAAGGATAGTAACCAAAAGTCCATGAGTTAGGAGAAACAAGATCTTTTTAGGTTTTTCTTTATTAATGTTTTCTTTACAAAGATATAAAGAAAGGTCCAAATGGACAAAGAACAAAATGACATAAAAACAAACAATATGATATGAAGTGTTAAACATAAAGTATAAAGTAAATGACATAAAATAAAAGCATAATGCAAATGGAATTAAAATAGAAGTTAGTACAAGTGAAGAGTTAGTAAGGGATGTTAGTAAAGATGAAAAGATGTCTTTGGTCATTTTTTGGAGAACACTCAACTATCCACTCACAAGCACGAAAATATGAGCATATACATCATTTGTGAGAAGGGCTCTGTTCTGGACTGGGCCACGACGCTTAGCACGGCGCGGCCCAATGCTCGCCAAGCCCACGTCCAAACGACCGTATCCAAGCGACCACGGGGACACGTCAGGTGAACGACCGTCCGCCCGGAGAATGTCTCCCCGGCCCCTTAAATACGTGTCGGACAACGAGCGGGTCCTCCTCATATGATCTCCATCCACTCATCGTCAACCCACGCCGCGGGCATCTAAGTTGTGTCGGGCAGAGCCATAACGGCATCTCACTCACCACGTCACCCAACTCCCCTATATTGTCTCCTTAGGGATAGGGGCAGTTGGACCAGGGGGCAGACCTTGGTCTAGGTCTTAACGCTTCTTACGCGTCCCCTGGCAGCTCCTCCTTGGGCCTAGCTAATCCAGCCCATTAGGAGCCTTGGCCCAGCGCTGGGGGCTCAATATAAATACCCCTTTCATGGCAAAGGGGCAGGTATTCTAACTCACACTCTGATAATCTCATTCTGTACCTTTTCTGACTTAAGCGTTGGAGCACCTTGCAGGTACACCCCCCTCTCATTTCATTCTCCGGCCCATTCACCAAGACCTTGGAAGGCCCTCCTGATCAGGTGAGATCAGTGGCGCCGTCTGTGGGAACTAGCTATCCCCATCTTCATCAAACGAGGATCAAAAGCTCATTTATTTCTGTCCTTCCAACATGGCCGGAGAACAACATAGCGATCACAGCCGTCCCCTCGTCAACTACAACATGGACGACGGCCCGCCATCCCATGAAGCGGACGTTCGGGACGGTCATCCATCCACCCCGTCTCCAGAGCCCCAAAACAACGGAGATGCCTCTCACGCCCACAATTTAGGGGCAGAGACATTTCATCCCATTCCCGTTCCCGTTGAAGGAGACGCCGTAATGATTGCCATGGTGAATGCCCTCAATCAGGCCGGTTCTATGCTCCACCAGCAGCACGAACGAATCACGGCCCTCGAAGCCGAACGACAAGAAGCCCGGCCCCAGCCGGTGAGTAGGATACAACAGCGTTCGGAGCCAACGAAGAAGCGAGGACGTCGCTCTCCCGAACCCTACGCCAGCAGGGCACGCGCCCGTCGTGACGGTGGTCGAGCGAGAACATCACCAAGGCGCGGGCACAGCCCCGACAACAACGAACTGTCTCCCTTAAGGAGCGATGAGGAAGATTTGCATTGCCCCCTATCTCGGGCAATAATGGAGGCCCCGCTCCCCAAAGGCATGGAGAAACCGCCTAACCTAGCTGTGTACGACGGGACTACAGATCCCGACGATCACGTCGACAACGTCAACGCGATGCTCGACTACCGCAATGATATAACCGGGCACCTCAAATGCCGACTGTTCTCAACGACCCTCAGGAAAGGGGCCATGGCCTGGTACAAAAGCTTGGCCCCTGAGTCCATTACGTCATGGAGAGTCATGAGGTCCATGTTCACCCGGCACTTTACAGCTTCCCGTCGTCACCCCAAGACTGAGGCGACCCTTGAAGCCATAGTGCAGAAGAAGAATGAAACACTGCGCTCATACATCGAGCGATTCAACCAGGAAGCTGTCGAGGTAGATACCACCGAGCACATGAAGAAGTATCTCCTCGAGAGAGGTCTCTTACCCGGCAGTGAACTTAGCAGAGCCGTAGGGATCGAGCCTCCCCGCACCTTAAACGAGCTCCTGCATAAAGCCCAGGCCTACATCAGATACGAGGAAAAGCAGGTGGCACACAATGCCCGCAGCGGACGTAACGCTGGGGAGACCGAGCACTCAAAACGCGAGGACACGAGCATTTCCCGTCGCAACGGAGACAAACAAAGAGAAGAAAGACCTCGCGAGCTCCGGGAAGGAAGAGGCCCCGCGGGCAGATATAGCGAGTACACCTTACTGACAGCTCCTCGAGAGCGTATCCTCGCAGAATGTATCAACTCTGAATTTAAGCAGGGCAGGGTTAGGTTCCCAAAACCGTCTGCACCAAAGCCCCACACCGACAAATCAAAGTACTGCCGGTTCCACAGAAGTCACGGGCACGTGACCGAAGACTGCGTCCACCTGAAAGATGCGATTGAAATTTTAATCCAAGAAGGGCACCTGAAGCAGTACACGAGGAAGAACGAAGCTCCCAGACACGACGAGCCAGAGAAGAAGAGACCCCGGGAAAACACACCCCCTGACAACTCTCCCTATCAAGTGGCCCTCTGCGTGTCACGACCGGAAGATTTCTTCCTCCCCGAACCATTACCCGAGGGCAAGATCACTGCACTCAGCCCCTGGGAAGACTTCCCTACCACACTGGTGATATCAGGAGGAGGAACTAACGGGGAATCCGCGGCCCTCTCCGTCAAACGTAAGTTCGACGAACTCCTACTGACTGCCCCCGAGCAGAAAGCGACATTGACAAAATACCGGGGAAAATCCAACCCAATATCCTTCTTCCTGGAGGAACTCCCGGGCGGATCCCCGAACTCGGCCATCCCACTATTGATAAGAGCAAAGATGGCCCGATTCGACGTACGACGCATCCTGGTCGACGAAGGCAGCTCAGTGGATATCATGTACGTCCACCTCTTCAAGACTCTGAAGCTAGACAAGACCAACTTAGCCCCCTACGTCGGATCAGATCTCCAAGGATTCAACGGAGCAACAACCAGACCGTGGGGATATGTTGAGCTCCTCGTCACCTTCGGCGAACAAGAAACGGCCAGGGAAGTCAAAATCCAATTCCTGGTCGTAGACTGTCCGTCTCTCTACAATTGCATCTTTGGACGCCCGACACTGGCCGAACTCACTGCGGTCCCATCCACCGTCCACCTGAAGATGAAATACTACACCAAATTGGGACGTGTGGTCACCATCCATGGTGACATCGAAGCAGCCCGACGATGCTACGACGCCGCAGTAAAAGGACAGGCCGTAGTCAGCACGAAGAGCAACTGCAACAACAAAAAACTCAAGACCGAGGATCCTGCCCGAGGAGTCAACGCCATCGACCTCGACTGTCGCATCGGGCTGGACGAGACCGAAGAGGGGAGGTTCCCCAAGGAACGCTCTCTCGAACACCCGGTCCGACCAATCCCCGACGGGGAGTTCGAACTCATTCCTCTTGGGGACGATCCGGAAAGGACGGTGAAGATAGGTAAGGGACTACCCGAGGAAACAAGAGAAGAGCTAGTAGCATGCCTCAAAGAGAACTCCGACCTCTTCGCGTGGAATGCCGCAGAAATGCCCGGGCTGGACCCCGAGATCGCGTGTCATAAGCTAGCTGTAGACCGGGCAGCCAAGCCCATAGCACAGCGTAGACGCAAGCAATCGCCCGAAAAGGCAGAGGCTGCCGAGCGAGCTGTAAAAGACCTCTTAGAGGCAAATTTTATTTCTGAAGCCCAGTACACAACCTGGCTCTCTAATGTAGTCCTCGTTAAGAAAAATAATGGAAAATGGCGTATGTGTGTGGATTATACTGATCTTAATAGGGCTTGCCCGAAAGATGCTTTCCCCCTCCCTAATATAGACTCGCTCGTTGACAACTCTGCAGGTTTTAAACTCTTGTCCTTCATGGACGCATATAGTGGATACAACCAGATCCCTATGTCGCCCGCAGACAAGAAACACACAGCGTTCATGACCCCAACGGGCAATTACTATTACAACGTGATGCCGTTTGGGCTCAAGAACGCTGGCGCTACATACCAACGCATGATGAACAAAGTCTTCAAGGACGAAATAGGGGACATGCTCGAAGTATACATGGACGACATGATCGTCAAATCACACGAGGAGATAACCCATGCTCGACACCTTACGAAGGTATTCGCGCAGGCGAGACAGTGTAAAATGAGGTTCAACCCCGAGAAATGCACGTTCGGAGTCCGGGCAGGCAAGTTCCTCGGTTTCTACCTCACCGAAAGAGGGATCGAGGCCAACCCCGACAAATGCCAGGCATTCTCGGAGTTTCCGACCCCGAAAACCAAAAAATCGATCCAGTCACTCAATGGAGTGCTCGCCTCACTCTCCCGTTTCATCGCCAAGTCCGCCCAGCACGCGTTGCCGTTCTTCAGACTCCTTCGCAAAGAGGCTACCTTCGACTGGACCGATGAATGCGAGCAAGCGCTACTCCATCTAAAGAAGGTTCTGTCCCAACCCCCGGTCTTATCACGGCCATCAGAAAAGGAAACCCTATACTTATACCTATCCGTGGCGACCGAGGCCGTCAGCGCCGTTCTAATAAGAGAAACCGACGAAGGACAAAAACCCATCTATTTTACGAGTAAAGCACTCCAAGGTCCCGAGCTCCGATATCAGCAAATCGAAAAGGTCGCCCTGGCCCTCATCAACACAGCAAGGAGACTACGATATTACTTCCTCGCACACACGATAAAGGTGAGGACCGACCAGCCAATCAAACAGCTGCTCGGGCGCCCGGATATGGCCGGGAGGATGCTCAAGTGGTCCCTAGAACTCTCCGAATTCGACATACAATACGAAAATAGAAAAGCCTTGAAAGCTCAGGCACTGGCCGACTTCGTCGCGGAGATGACCCACTGCCCGACTCCAGCAGAAAGCGCCCACAAATGGACGATCTTCGTCGATGGCGCCTCTAGCACATCAGGCAGCGGGGCCGGGATCATCCTCGAAAATGAAGAAGGGATCCTGATAGAGGTATCATTAGCGCTAGCGTTCCCAACATCAAACAACCAAGCCGAATACGAAGCCTTCCTCGCAGGCCTGAGGTTAGCCGAGGACCTAGGAGCAAAAGAGGTAAAAATATCCACCGACTCCCAGCTCGTGGCCTCACAAGTGCGAGGAGAATACCAAACCAAGAACGACAACCTCCTCGAGTACTTGTCCCTCGTCAAAGAAAAACTTGATAGATTTGAAAAATGGGAAGTTCAACACATACCCCGCGAGCACAACACACGGGCAGACGTTCTCTCCAAACTAGCCAGCACGAGGAAAAAGGGTGGGAATAAATCAGTAATCCAAGAAATCCTCCCTCGGCCCAGCATCAACAAACTACCGCCTCCACTCGAGGTCAACGCTATTGGAGATGCCCACTGTTGGATGACACCCATCTACAATTACCTCACACGAGACGAACTCCCGGCTGACCCGAAAGAGGCGACCACTGTCAAACGACGCGCATGCTCGTACGTACTCCTCGAAGGCAAACTCTACCGGAGAGGATTCTCCATCCCACTACTCAAATGCGTCGAGGAAGAGAAAGTCCCCGACATACTTGGAGAGATACACCGGGGAATTAACGCTCAACACCTCGGCGGACGATCGCTCGCACGAAAAGCCCTTCGAGCAGGCTACTACTGGCCGACCATGCAAAACGATTCGAAAGAGCACGTCAAAAGATGTGACAAATGCCAACGACATGCCGACATGCACCTCGCACCCCCGAACGACCTCAAATCGCTGTCTTCCCCATGGCCCTTCGCGTGGTGGGGCATGGACATCCTCGGGCCCTTCGTCACCGGATCATATCAGAATAAATACCTCATCGTCGGGGTGGACTACTTCACCAAATGGATCGAGGCGGAGGCACTGGCTAAAATAACCGCGCAGAACATTCTCCGGTTCTTCAAACGCAACATCCTCGCTCGGTTCGGTATACCCCAGGCACTTGTCACAGACAACGGGACACAATTCACGGACGGAGGATTCCAGGACTTCATCGCCAGCCTGGGCACCACACAACATTTCACGTCTGTCGAGCATCCGCAGACGAACGGGCAGGCAGAGGCGGCCAACAGGGTAATCTTACGTGGCCTCAAACGCAGACTCGGCGAGGCAAAGAGGGCATGGGTCGAGGAGCTACATAGCGTCCTATGGGCCTACCGCACGACACCACATTCTACCACCGGGGAAACCCCGTTCCGACTAACTTACGGCACCGAGGCAGTCATCCCGGTGGAGATACGGACGCCAACGAGGAGGACGGAGGAGCCCCTAGACGAGGAAATGAACGATGAGACCCTTAGAGCCGAGCTCGACCTAGTCGATGAGATACGTTCCGAAGCAGCTCTCCGGGAAACAACCCTCAAACAAAAAATAGCACTACGCCATGACGCGAAAGTCATAAAAAGAGAGTTCCAGGTCGGCACCCTGGTCCTCAGAAGAAACCAGAAAAACCCGAGAGAGGGCAAACTGGCGGCCAACTGGGAAGGCCCTTACCGCGTCCGCGACAAAACGAGCAACGGGGCCTATTACCTAGAAAACCTACAAGGAGAACAACTCGCTCGACCATGGAACGCAGAAAAACTTAGACAATATTACAGCTAAGTACGCCACGGGGAGACGTGGCAGGTACGGCCACGCTCTTCGTCCCCAAAACCCCAGGGAGGAACCACGAGACCCGGGAACGATCCGGGGTCACATAACAAACACAACCCTCCCCGACGGTTGGGATCTTGACTAAGACCCAACGTCGAAGTACCAAGACTGGCAGGGCACCCAGCTCGCGATGGGAGGACCCAAGCCTCGGGACCAGGGTTCGAACAACGGACCCGGGCTTCGATACCCACGGGCACAAAGCCCGACACTTCGTCGGTTCCCTAAACCGAGGAGATTAACAAAGTCGAGCAGAGTACGAATTCATGCAAACAAGTATCAAACACAAACGAGCACAATGAACGGTAACAAAAATATTCATACATTAGAAACGACAAAAGCGGCCGAAGCCAAGTACGCCCGAAGGCCATATTACAACGCCCGAAGGCCAAAATACATAAGGCACGCAGGCCATGATAAGAAAAACATATAAACTAAGACTCCGCTCGGAGCTCCTCTTCATCCTCTTCTTCTTCTTCTCCCCCCAGCTCCTCATCCACTTCAAACGGGCAGATGATCTCACCATCCCGGACGCAGCAGTTATAGGCCGACCCTTCCGTCACCAACTCAGGGTTCAGAAGCCCGAGCTGCTCGACAGCATTGTCGAAACCCTCTTTGAAGCAGGCCACAAGATCTTGGTTGAGAGTCCGAATATGCCCTAGCAGCTCACCGCGCGAGCCAAAGGCGCGTTCCTCCTCGGTCTCATCTGCCAGAGGACGGACCTTTCCCTCGAGAGACTCAACCTGAGCCCGTAGGTAGGCGTTGTCCTCGATCAGCTTCTGATGGTCGACCACCTGCTCTTCCAGGCTCGCCTTAGCAGCCTTCAACTGGTCCCTCTCCCTTTCCACCTCCTCCAGCTTCTGGCGCAGCCCTTCCTGCAGCTGATGCTCTTCTTTGTAGTCCGACAGATCTTGAGATAGTCTTTCCTTCTCTGTCCGAACCTGCAAAAGGGCTTCCTCCAGCGAGGCGGTGGAGACCGAAGTGTCGGTCAGAACCATGGTCGTCTCCATCACCCGGATGACGGCAGCAATATCCCTGGCCAGATCTTTCCTCCGGGCAGCAACATCCTGGTCCAGAATAGCCTTGGCCTCAGGCGCAGGCACAGCAATCGACTCCTCGGCCTTGAAGAACGACCGTTCCACATAGCAGGGAGGCAGAAGATAGCTGCCCGGTCCATGCGAACCTCCTGGAGACGACCTGGTAAGGGCCCCAGCCGGACGCTTCCGTTTATGGAGGGGAGAAGCCGCTGGCGACGGACTGCTATCAGGAATGGTGATCGGGTTAGATCGAGGAGGAGAGGAAGGAATCACGCTCGCCGCCTGCGAGGGACCGACCCCGGCATCGCCAGCAGTCTCCGAGACACGGGCCACAGTTTTCTTCTTCTTCTTGGGCACCCGGTCAGGAGCGCCGACCTGATTCGCTAGCTTCAGCACCCGATCACGAGCATTGGGCATGGCACCTGCAAGTAAATTACACACAAACATTAGCGACCGAAGTCATAAACAGAAATAAAAAGCTAAACAAAGTCTGCCTACTCAATAACGCCAGAGCTTCCTCCTCGGTATCACACTCGAGCAGAGCCTTCGTATTGATATAACGCGTCTCGGTGATTAGCTCCCCGGCCTCATCCAGGTAGGGCACGCCCTGTCGATTCGCCCAGAACGCCAAGCTGAAGCTCTGCACGTAATCGACCAGCTTCTTGTACGCGAGCCTATCCTCCTCGCCGAGCATCGCGTACTTGACCCGGTAATGCGCCGTGGAGAGATCGAAATGATCACGCTGCCACCTCAGCGGTATCTTCGACATCAGCGTCTCCTCCCCGTTGGGTTCCCGTTGATAGTAGTATAGAGAGTGAAGGGCAGCCCGGGTAATCGGCATCACCACGTACCACCGGCTTTTGAAATGGCGAACAGAATCCTCGTACGTCTTGAACAGACGCACGGGCTGCCTGAAAGAAACCCAACTGTGGCGACCACGGGAACCGGACCTCTGGAGATGGAAGACGTGGAAGAAGAGAGCCCGGGTGCAACCAATGCCGAGGAACTGGCAAACTAACTCGAATGCCCGCATAAATGCGAGGGCATTAGGATGTAGTTGGGACGGCGCCAGCCGGAGCCACTTGAAGACCGACATCTGGAAGGAGTTGAAGGGCAGTCTGATCCCCGCCTCACGAAAAGCAAATTCATACATGGTGAACTGCTTCCCCGGGAAATGATGACAAATGCGGTCTTCTTCCTTGGGGGCGCAGCAATACCAGTTTGGTGGATCCTCCCGGCTTATGGTCTCGACCATAGCGTGAGCAGTGATGGCCTCGTCACAGAAGTCGGATTCCTCCTCCAAGGGCTCGTCCGCAACCCATGAGAAGTCGACCTGCCCGGAAGAGGAGGCGTGTTCGGTACCATCTCGGACACTCCCATCCCCGACAGGGAGACGAGCGATTGTCGCGTCTTCGGTGGAGGACCCAGAATCTTCCTTCCTCGGTCGTAAGCGCCCGGTAGCACCTGAAACGCAGACAGAAAGAGTGAATTCGACGTCATATCAAATCCACCCTTCCACCGCAGGTCAAGTGAAAGGGCGTAGCGGCGACGGACACTAACCGTGCTCAACTCGGTGGCGCGCGCACTCTATGGAGACCGGGCATAAACTTCATACAGCCTATGCAAGTATTGCCCAGCATATGAAGTTTATGCCCGGTACAGTAGGATCCCAACCCTATTTTCTACCACCTAATATACACCTACAGTCCACTACACTGTTCCCAAGTTAAACCTAACCACATTTCTACAACATTATCATGCGTTTGACAGAAAACAACAAGGAAAAAGAATGGGTCACAGTGGAAAATCGTACCTGACATAGTTAAGTTGAAAGGGTACGGTGGTGTCCGAGCAGAAGACGGTGGTTCAGATAGGAGGACGGGCGGAGACGGCGGTCCAGACGGTTGAGCAAGCAAACGAGAGAGAAGGTGGAGATCTCCGGTGAACGTATGAGCGAGAAAAAAAGGTAGAAATGAAGTTACTCAACCCCTTTTTATAGGGCTTGGCACGTGGACCAACACGCTAGGTCATCATTGCCTAGCCTGCCTACGCCGTCTTTGCGCGCGAAACGAAGCGACGCCACTAATCGTGAGACACGTCTATCAAAGATAAGAAGCTGAAACGACCCGAGCACCTGTCCGTCTCCTCGACTCACCAAGACGCCTCCTCCCCGCGCCATACCCACGTTTACTACAAGGAAGGAGCAGATCAACCGATCACCTCCATCCCCGACATTCCCGGAGAAATGTCAGTCATGAATAGGTCTGTTACGACCTCACCTGTCTAACGATCAAGCTTCCCCATCGTCTCGGGGAACCCTTAGTTGAAACATAAGTCATCTCTCTGGCTCAGAGACTCGACTTGGGGGGCTCCTGTTCTGGACTGGGCCACGACGCTTAGCACGGCGCGGCCCAATGCTCGCCAAGCCCACGTCCAAACGACCGTATCCAAGCGACCACGGGGACACGTCAGGTGAACGACCGTCCGCCCGGAGAATGTCTCCCCGGCCCCTTAAATACGTGTCGGACAACGAGCGGGTCCTCCTCATATGATCTCCATCCACTCATCGTCAACCCACGCCGCGGGCATCTAAGTTGTGTCGGGCAGAGCCATAACGGCATCTCACTCACCACGTCACCCAACTCCCCTATATTGTCTCCTTAGGGATAGGGGCAGTTGGACCAGGGGGCAGACCTTGGTCTAGGTCTTAACGCTTCTTACGCGTCCCCTGGCAGCTCCTCCTTGGGCCTAGCTAATCCAGCCCATTAGGAGCCTTGGCCCAGCGCTGGGGGCTCAATATAAATACCCCTTTCATGGCAAAGGGGCAGGTATTCTAACTCACACTCTGATAATCTCATTCTGTACCTTTTCTGACTTAAGCGTTGGAGCACCTTGCAGGTACACCCCCCTCTCATTTCATTCTCCGGCCCATTCACCAAGACCTTGGAAGGCCCTCCTGATCAGGTGAGATCAGGCTCCAACTTGGATAAAGATCAACAGGTATGCCACTAGCTCTCACAAATGGAAAAAGATCAACATTTTTACACAATACCATGAGGAATAGGAGACTTATAATCTCACTTATAAAAATGCAATTGTCTTTGGGACAAATTTAGCGCTATGTTAAGCAATCGTAATTGGACTTATGTAGAAGTCGCAACTATCTAAGGTCAGTCAATAATAATATTTGTGTTAATACATGCTAGAGAAATGATATGTAAATCATTCTCCTAAAGTTATGACACACAAGAAAAATAAAAGGAAAGGGGATGATCAAGCACAAAGGCTAAGAGGATGGTCCATTACTTTAATCCATATTTTATGACACTTAAGACAAACTTATGCATCAATCCAAAGTACCTTAAATGATTCATGATCACTTAGAAGGTAGGTTTGAAATGATGAAAGTTCATCAAGTACCAATCCACACATCATGAACAACATGGACACAAATTCATCCAATTGATCAAAAGTAAAATAAATGGATGAAGAAGAAAGGGGACAAGAGAGGTCAAACCCAAATTGAATCACAAATTTGATCAAGTCATCATCAAAATCAATCATCAGTTTTGGTGGATTAGGGTTTTCACCCCATCAACACCCAAGATCCATTGAGTTTGATGAGACTTGAAGTCAAAATCCTCATAATCTAAGGCCAACAGAAGTCCACAAGGTCAAACAGATTTAAAATGCAATTAAAATGAAATAAAAATGCATTAAAGGTATTTTTAAATTATTTTAAAATGGAAATAAATGGAAAATCCACAAAGTCCTTCAAAACACCAAATAAATGGTCAAGAAAATTGTGTAAGGTTGGAAATAAAATGAGGAACATATAATAAAATTTTCAAAATTTTAAAATGCATAAAAGTATTTTTAAACCTATTAAAACAAAGGAGAAAAGAGAAAATTCATGAAAAATAAAAAAATCAATGAAATAAAATATGGAAAAATAAAAATCAGATGAAGAAAAATAAAAGAAATTTTATAAATTATTTTGGGATTTTTTCGATGAAAAATGAAACTGGATCCAAATGGAGCTAATGGAATCAAGTAAATCGATTGAAACGCGCTGAAACTCAAAACACATTAGTTGAATTTTCTGGAAACATTTCGAGTTGCAGTAGGGGTTCCTTGGCTCTTCAAAGCTTGCAAATGACGGCAATAGGTTCCTTTATTTATAGGGAATGTGTTTGGATCCAAATACGTGTGGAATAATGCAGAATTCGTGCAAAACGAATTTGATCCAAGTGTGTGAAAAGTGTGACTTAAAACTCCTCAAAACTCAGCCAAATGATGCGTTTTAAGTGTCAATTAACTTCTGGAGGTTTGTTAAAACATGTTTAGGACCAAAACACTTGCTGATTTGGCTTGGAATTGATTTTAGTGTTGATCAAATTTCGGGCAATGGTGATTTCTTCAGTTTCAAGTCACCATGTTCAACTCAATGGGTATCCTACTCAATAGGCTTTTTGATCCCATTATTTTTGCAATGTGTTAACATCATGTCAGGATTACAATGAGCCAAGAAAGGTTACATTTGGATGTTTGAGCACAAAGTTATGGTGTGTTGAAGTTGCATAAAATACTGGTTCCATAACTTAGAAAAATTTGAGTGCTTCATGACTGAAAATGACCTATAATGTCCCAATGAATTCCATGGTCTTCCAAGCATATTTTGGCCTTGGTCCTTGAAGAAAACTTGTAGAGTGTATCACCAATGGAAATGTGAAAAAAGAATCATCTCCATATGTTGAAAATTGAAGAAGTTATGATCTTTGAAAGTTGGCAAAAAGTCACTTGAAAATAGGTCAAATTTCACTAAGTCCACAAATGACCTATAATGTCTCCAAACTTTTGATGATCCTCCAAGAATAATTGGCTCTTATCATGTAAAGAGAAGTTGTAGAGTATGTTGAGAAGAGTCATATGCAAAAAGGAGCATTCAAAGAATGTTGAGAAATGAAGGAGTTATGATCCTTGGAACCTTGACTTCAAAATGTTGACTTTTAGGTCAAACCACTTGGAACAAGCTTGTACACTTGGACTTTTCTTGCATTCTAAAGCACATGGGTGATCATATGAACTCAAGATGAGGTGTCCTTTATTGCCTCTTGATTATATAGCTCAAAGATTGAAGTTGCTCGTTGAAGAAGACATGGAAATAAACACATGAACCTTGGACTTTTCTTGAGAAGTAAACCACCAAACTTTGAGATGCTTTTGACTTGAGGAGCCCTACCTTGCACAATAAACTTAAGGGAAACAAGACATATTTTTGGTATTTTTATTAGTGGTTAGATAAGAAATGAATATATAAACATAAAGGTAAACAAAGTGGTTCTTGGTGATCCCTACAAGAAGCAAACCCAAAGATGGTTAAGGGAAGGGCCAAGATGTGGTCTTGTTTGTATGCAAAAGATGCAAATTAGATATGGGATCTTAGAGTTAATAATTTGGGTATGACAACTATAGGAGCCTCTGAAACAATAGGAGTAGTAGATTACTCAGAATTTGTATTCATTTCGAATAAGATGTATGTTTAGTGAATATGGATTTGTGATTTGGCTTGAACAAGTTATGTGCTTTTATAAATTTTGGAAGATCAAACACTTTGCATGTTTGAATTTATAATCTTTGAAATTCTCAAATCCAATCACTAATTAAGCATGCCATAATGTATCATAATTACTTCTTGGGAACTGAAACAGTAGTGATTTACCATAAGAAGTAAAAAAATTCTTTGGTTAACTGTCTTTTCATTATGTTTCTTGAAAAGGCTTTAAATTGTTTTAAAATGTCATTTTCTTTTGAAAAATTCTTTTTAATCCTTTAAATTGGTTTTTAAGTGTTTCAAAATTTTCAGTGTTTTAAACTCTTTCAAAATTCTATGTATTTAAAGTATTTTAAATTGCGTTTTATTTTTCTCAGTTTTGTTGTTTTTTCTCTTTCTTTAAAAACTTGTTGATAATGACAAATGGGGGAAAATGCATGGAGTATTTAAGAAGAGATTGAAGTATCATAACTTGAACAAAGTAGTTTCGGACAAAACAGCTTCTGAGTTATAAACTCTAAGTTATTTATTTATTTTTGAGTAATTTATCTTACTAGGATTAAATGATAAATTTAATTAACAAAGACATGACTTAAGGAAAGCTTACAAACCTTACCTTAATGAACTGTCAGACTAAAGGAAGAGCTTACAAACCTCAACCTAAGGTCTGTCAATCTCAGGGGGAGCTTACAAACCTCAGACCCTGATGTTAGAATTTGTTGATTATAATTATAAGATTCAATTAATATAGATATGGAGTTAAGGGGAGCTTACAAACCTCGTCTTAATGGACTATCAGACTTAGGGGTAATTTACAAACCTCACCTTAATGGACTGTCTAACTTAGGGGGGGCTTATAAACCTCAGACTCTGATGTTAGACTATGTTAATTAAGTCATCAACCATTGTCCATGAATAAATTTGTTTATCATCATCAAAAAGGGGGAGATTATTGGAACAAGATTTGTTTATGCCCTTAAAAGGTTTTGATGATAATAATGTATTTCGAGAATAATATGGTTTGCTAATAGTTGTTCAAGTGTGCAGGTTCTGAAGTCAAATTGTACCAAGGTTTCAAGTCTATCAAAAGAATAAGTTCCAAACAGAACTAACTCATATTCTGATTGATCAGAATCTGTAGTAGTTCATCAGCATCTGAAGGCATTAGACTCTGAAGGTTCTGACTTTGGTCTCGACCCAGCTTCTGATGACAGCTCAGATTCTGAAAGTCTGAAGGGAATTTGATCTGTACGTTGTACCAAAGTAGTCTTGTCTTATCAAAGCCCCTGATTTCTTACTGAGTGCTTGATCGAAGAAGTTTTTGCTAATGATTTTGCATTAAAGTCTCATGCTTGAGGGTAGAGCAAGGAAGTCTTGATTAGTGTGATTGAACCTTGAAGTCTCATGCTTTAGGTCATAGCAGGAAGTCTCTTTCTTGTTAGATTGAGCAAGAAGTCTCTTTTTGTGGGATTGAGCAGGAAGTTCTGAATGAGTTATTCAGGCAATTAAGTCTCTTGCTTGAGGGCTTGAGAAGAAGTCTCTTTATAGTTTGATTGAGCAAAGTGTAATTTATTGATTATAGTGAAAATACCTAGTGCTATAAGGGGACTAGACTACTCTCGGGTTGAGAGGAACCAGGATATATTGTGTGTATCTTTATTTACTTCTGCATTTACATCCCATTATGTAACAAACTCTGAAGTCAGACACTGATTTGATTCAGACTCTTAGTTGGATTAGAATTTGAGCTTGACACCTTAAGTTTTGAATCAAGTTTAAGAAAAAGAAGTAAACTTTCTCATACACAATTCAACCCCCTCCTCTTTCTTGTGTATATTTTTCTCACCTTCAGTTGGGGTCCCAACTACTTCTACAACAACATAGCCATACTTGCTCACGTCGACCTGCTCCACCAGCGTCATGCCCATCTATGACATCTCGCTAACCTTAAGATGCTCGCCAGGCTTAACCAAGGAAACTACATTTGGCCTATGTAACACCCCAATTTTTACCATTTATTCTATATAAGTCATTTTGATTTAATTGTGTATTTTTATGTTTACTTTGTTATTGGGTGTTTGTGGGGTATGTGTCCTTGAGATAGAAGAATATTTAAGGGATAGTGACCCTAGGATTAATCTAGAATAATTTAGAGTTATTTTAGATAATTAAAATAATGATTTAATTGATTATTTAATTATATAATAAGAAAAAGGGAGTGTGTAGAGATTTTGAGGGTAATGTGGTAATTACAAGGTTAATTTGAGGGTATAATAGGGAAAGTCTATTGGGAGAAAGAGGGTTAATAGAAAAAAAATGTGATTTGAGAAAAAGGAATCAGAATTACAACGTATGTAGAAATTTGGAGAAAGGAGAAGGAAGGTTAGGGCAAGAGGCTAAGGGTTATCTAGAGGAAAAGAGTGAAGGATCTGCTTCAGAATTGTTGCAAGGAATTCAGGTAAGGGTGGGAATTTGTTCCAATAGTAAAGGATATGGTAGAAGGGTGGAATGGAGGAACCCTTAACCTCCTTAGGGTTAGGTGTTCTAGATCTAATTCTTGTTTCTATGTTATAATTGTTGATTGTATGATGAATTTGGTGTGAAGTCCATGTATCATATGTATGTTTGATGTTATTTATGATGTTATGCCATTGATTGATGTTTGAAGGTTTTAACCTTGATTTGTGTTATTTGGTGATTTAGAAATGATGAGTATGATGATGTGTTATAATATGATATTGATTCATGAAAACTATGGAGTAATTGATGAATTAGGAAGCTATAATCATGAGAAATTGGATTTTATTTGATGGACTTTTGTAGCATAAGTTTATGGCACATGAGGGAGTATTTGGATGGTTTAACAAACTGACTTTTGGGAAATTTTCGTATTATAGCTCGACCTATGAAGGTCTTGTGCCGACCTGTATATGTCATAGGTCGATACATGCAGTAATCACATAGGACATAACATACAGGCTTTAAAAATGGAGTATATGTTCTGAACTATAAATGTTATGTTACGGCCTATAGATGTTATGTTCTGACCTATAAATGTTATGTGTTGATACATAACTACCAGAATGTTGTTTTGCATTATTCGACGATTTTGGCCATAACTTTTGATCCGCATACCGAAATGATGTGTTGTTTGAAGCGTTAGAAAGCCAATGCTAAGATCTATTACATGATAGTGATAGGTAAGTTGTTTTATTATTATTCATATGCCTACTATATTAGTGAAGTTTTTTTTCATATGTTCGGTTAATGAATTATTGACATAACCCAACGATTTTGGTCATAACCTTCATTTCGTAAGTCTGATTTAATGTCGTTTGAAGTGTTAGAAACCCAGCATTCAGACCTATAACATGGTAGTGATTGGTGAGATGTTTGAGTATTATTAACATGCCTACTATATTGATAAATATATTGGTTTATATGTTTGGTTGATGAATCGTTGCATTGTTGTAATATCGTGGTGTGATATTCAACACTGGATGAATCTGAATTGTTTTGTTTGCCATCAGACCATCCCATTTAAGATATAAGCTTAACTATATTTTCGAACCCTCAACATTGGATGAATCTGAATTGTTTTATGGGAAATACTTAATACACTCTAAGGATTACTGCCGCGCTCTTTTGAAAAATTAAGTAATATAAATGTCATCTACACTGAATTGTTTTTTTTGGACAAGAGTGTCACTTATGTGGATGTCATCTATGTCCGATCCTTTGATGAGTGAGCGGATCCATGAGTACAACTAGGGGGCATTTGTTTGATTTACTTGTACTTTAAGTTATTTGAAGGTTGTGTGTAGAAAATCAAACAAATGATAGGTAACATCTTAGTCTTTTAGTGTTTGTGTGTCATTTTCATATCACTTTTGCATCACCATTACTAATGATTAATCTGTTTCATTTTCAGACTTGGATCCTCTAGCACTTTCCACATATATTTTGCTGGTCATGTGTACCGAATGAGGCAAGGAGTATCGTAGCTCCTAGCGACTGGAGCTTCGCATACGGCTACATCTGATAGTTCTTCACAATGTCACATCCTTATGTGATATAGAATGTTCCAAAAGATCCGCCGAGACCAGCTCATCAAGAGATACTAGAGGAGGAGCATGCTATGACAAATCATGTTGATGTGTTGCCTAAATGTTGCATTATCATGAAGATTGGACAGGCGAATATTGACAAAAAACTCTTTCCGGATGACCCTAAAGCCATGGACGTCGGCGGAGCCCGTCATAGACAGAAGTTTATAGTATTTGTACTTTAGATTTAATATCGGTTGTATTATATTTTTCCTATTTTTCAACTTTATCAGATACTTTGAATTTATTTCTTATATGTCATTTTTTCATATTAATTGTATGATTTAATTTAAACAAACCAATAGAAAATAATAGTATACCTTTAACATGTCATCTTATTCGTCAGAATTTCTCTAAATCAAAGTCAAAAACTATTGTCTAATGCGGTTACGAAGATGTATTTCAGAATTCTATTTGGTATGAACACATAAATGCATCTCCAAAACAAATATATTAGATATGACTCTATTATAAAACATTTTAACTAAAAAGAATGATCCACTACGTATCTCCAAAATCTAATTCACAATTTAAAATTTTCACATGGAAATTCTCCACCACTTAGGTGGGATTAGTAATTCCCTTGTTTTATTTGCCATCTGACCAGCCCATTTAAGATATGAGCTTAGACAAACCAGATTTAACGAAGCAAACCCATTTATTTACCCAGCTCTCCATACAACCAACAAATCATTCTACACTACGATGTCACGTTATTGTGCTAATTTTTGAAACATTTCAAATAATATCTACATAATAAGGTGTAAAATTAAAAGCATGTGTAAAAACCAGTAAAAAAAAATTGTAGCAAAACACATAGACATATATGTAAAAGGAGCTTTACACAAAACTAAAAACTTGAATGAAACAAAAGAGATCTACCAACAATTTAAGAGTACAAGAAAAAGTAATGAACAAGATCTACTGACCTAAGAAGTGGGTAGAAGATTAAAAATCAAGTCTGTAAAATCTGTGCTACAAGTTTCATCCCCACTATTGACTATGCACTTACCTGATAAATATAGTAATAATAAACCTACATAACAATACAAATAGCAACAAGCACTTCCATAAGTGTTAAGAACAGGGAGATATGTTGACCTATAATTGATAGTTGACTAGTTCTCCAACAAAGAATCCAACTCTATCGTTTAGAGGGTCGGACGTCATCTTCTCCTCCATCATCATCATCTGAATCGTCTTTGCCTGACCTCTTTCTTTTCGGTGGAACCACAGCAGCCTTCTTCTCACCATCGTCATCATCATCACCTTCAGCTTCCTCAACATCGTCTTCTTCTACTTCATCTTCATCAACACCATTTTCCACGGGTTCAAAATCACTTGACGCCTCCTCCTCCTCAGCAGCACCTAGAGGACGGACAAGGTACTCTGTTCCCAAATCCTCCTAAAAAAACAATGTGT
Organism: Lathyrus oleraceus; assembly: GCF_024323335.1. Lineage (NCBI taxonomy): Eukaryota > Viridiplantae > Streptophyta > Magnoliopsida > Fabales > Fabaceae > Lathyrus > Lathyrus oleraceus. The sequence continues at coordinate 47,010,464 of NC_066582.1, forward strand.
AAGAAGGAGCACTCTATTCCAAAAAGGCATACAGAAAAAATCAAAATATAGTTCAACAAAATTGATGCAATTAAATACAATCTGTTTGATCGGCTACATTAAGATAACTATTTATGTGAATCGTGTCTTGGAGTTCTTATAGCAAAAACACATTCAAAATTCAAGTAATCTAAACTAACCCAATAAAGGAGCAGTTCCACTGTATAATGCTTCTGCCATGTGAGAAGAATTTAAGCTATGTTTGGATGGAATGGGGTTGGAATAAACTTACATTCCATTAGATTAATTAAAAGAATAGAATGGAGCCGAACAGGACGGAATGGATTCCATTCCGTCACTTTACATCATTTAATATCAAAATTGCTCTATTTTGTCATAAAATACTCAAACCATAGATAAAATCTTTAATACATTTTGTTCTCCTAGGCTCGTTTTACAATATTCAATCATAGCCATAAATAGAAACTAGGTCAAATAATTTCTTCATCATGAAAATGGAAACATCAAATTTCAACTTGAGTTAAAGTCTAATTCAAAGATTAAAGAAACCCTGTTCCGCAAAAAGTATAAAAATAATCTATATCAAAATCAAAAAATAAACAAAATTTGAAAACTTTATTAAACATAATACAATAATCACACATGAAATTCCGTAAAAAAAATCATATGAACAGAATCCCGAACTCTGTATTCCGTTAAAAAATATTTATATATGAATTTATGCTATTAGTTTTAAAAAGAAATTAATCAACACTAGAGAGTCTCGATTGATGACAGAGAAATCTATGGGGAAAAATCTATAATTGAAAAATTCGCAGGTTTTTGAAAATAAACCCTAACTTTTGAACACTTTCAAAAATTAAGAAATTAAAAATAAATTTCAAAGGAAAAATCAACGAATCAAGCAAAATTAACACAACAAAAGCAAATAAACCACTTACAAACCAGATTATTAAAGCGTAAAGACAGAAAAATAAAAATAAAAATAAAAATAAAATCAAAAAATTAGGGTTTACTTAAATCGAAAAATAGTTATCTACCTCTTCCTCGGGATCCTCATCCTCATCATCCTCATCGTCGTCGTCATCATCATCTTCATCATCGTCATTATCATCATCGTCGTCATCCGGATCACCACCACGTGCACCTTCACCTGCTCCACCTTCATCATCTTCGTCGTCTTCATCACCAGCGCCAGTAGCGTCATCGTCCTCCTCATCCTCATCATCATTGTCTTCTTCATCGTCATCGCCATCATCATCATCTTCTTCTTCTTCACTGTCTTCTCCATCATCTACAACTTTTTCAACAGATTCATACTCTTCCTCATTATCACTCAAAACGATAACCTCGTTTTCCTCAACCTTCTCCATCAATACCTCTGTTATCTTCATCTTCCAAATTCAAAAACTAGAGAAAAAAAAATTCTGAAGATTTCGAAATTCGTTGTTGAGAAAATCGTGAACGGGGGAATAGAGAAAACGGTTCTTCCCTTCGCTAACCCAGTTGCTCCGAAACACAAATCTGAACCGTTGAAATTTGGATTCACGCGGATTGATGACGTGGAAATGTATTGGACGGTTGAGATTAAAGATTTTGTATTTCAGCGGAGATAGTGTGAGTTGAGCGTTGCGGCGCTCGCTCTGTATTCTCAAGTCACGTGGGTCACGTGCAACTCTAGTTAGCGTATTAGGGTTTTGCAGTTACTTCTTCGAATATTCGATATTTGATTCTGTGCATAAATTTAGTTTATTTTAGGATTTAGTTGAAATACTAAATATATTTATGAGTAGTTTGTTTTAACTTTAAAAAAAATAACTTTTTTTAATATTATTATAATTAAATTCTACAAAAATATTTTTTAAAATATTATATATTTTTTTAAATTTGTTTTTTATAAATTTCATTCTCCTTACTTTTAATTTTATTTGCATTTTATAAAATCTATTTTGAAGATTTAAACGATGATATATTATTTAAAGATACAGGTTGTTCTCCATATAAAAAAATTAATATGATTAAATTTAAATTTTGTGATTTTTGTATATCATGAAAAAACATGGCCATTTCTTATAAACTTAGGACAAGTTCGACATATTTATTGGGTTTGGACTTTTTATTTACATGGAGAAATGTCTAAATATGTTAGTCCATCACACAGAGAGAGAGAGAGAGAGAGAGAGAGAGAGAGAGAGAGAGAGAGAGAGAGAGAGAGAGAGAGAGAGAGAGAGAGAGAGAGAGAGAGAGAGAGAGAGAGAGAGAGAGAGAGAGAGAGAGAGAGAGAGAGAGAGAGAGAGAGAGCGAGAGAGAGAGAGAGAGAGAGAGAGAGAGAGAGAGAGAGAGAGAGAGAGAGAGAGAGAGAGAGAGAGAGAGAGAGCGAGGAGAGAGAGAGAGAGAGAGAGAGAGCGAGAGAGAGCGAGAGAGAGAGAGAGAGAGAGAGAGAGAGAGGAGAGAGAGAGAGAGAGAAGAGAGAGAGAGAGAGAGAGAGAGAGAGAGAGAGAGAGAGAGAGAGAGAGAGAGAGAGAGAGAGAGAGAGATGTTTTGCATGTCTGAATACACCATTTAAATACCCCTTGTTAAAGAAATACACATTTTCATGCGTACTTGGTGCACCCTCACTCCCCCTTCAATCCACCCCCCCCTACCCCCCCCCCCCCCCCCCCCCCCCCCCCCCCCCCCCCCCCCCCCCCCCCCCCCCCCCCCCCCTTTCGGAACTAGTCAGTCCAAGGGTGACCGTGGTGAAGCCTGGAGACGTCCATCTTGATCCAAGCTTTTGCCTCAGGGAATGGACGGGGATCATCTATCTTTGGACTGATATGATCTTCTGTGACGCAGAGCGCAATTCAAAGCATGGTCTCATCTAGTCGATTTCATGTCCCTTTTCTGTAAGTATAATCCTAAACACAACCATAATTAACGAAACTCATGTCTTATCTATATAAACATGATTAAGGCATAATCGTGTCTAGTTAGTTTGGTATGAAATACTTACAGGTACAATTGCAAGCATAAACGTCCAGAGTCAAGCTCATATTTCATCAGTTATGTACGAACAGGTTAAGGTGTACCAACGCTTCCTCCATGCAAGCACATTTTGAGTACAATCACACGCTACTACCTCGGTATTCCATCAAGGCAATGTGTACATCATAATGAAACGCACTCTCAAAAGAAACAGTCACGCACGGCTTCATAAAACACTGAAGGTCATTTACACTTTAAGCAAATATCATTTATATTTTCTATAGCAAACGAACTATGAGAATTGCATAGTTCCAAAGTAAATCCTAGCTCTCCTCGAATCCTAGTCGGGCAATAAAAATGATTGAATAAGGAACAATAATATACCAAAAAGTACAAGCATCCTAAAGGTAATTATATATATATATATATATATATATATATATATATATATATATATATATATATATATATATATATATATATATATATATATATATATATATATATATATATATATATTGTTTACAAACTATGGAACAAAGGCCCCGCTAAATCTTACATGAAAAAATAAAACAAAGAAAGAAGAATGAAAGGCAGTCAGATGTCGGTACCCAGCTCCGAAGCTCTATGACCACTTTCGGTGTCCTTTCCAGAAGCATATGTCAAAGGATCCAGTTGGTCAGAGGTAATGGTAAGGTCAGGAAAAAACCCTTGTTCCTGCTCCAGCATTTCATCATGGACCCTACTCACGGCTTCTATTTTCTGTCGAAGGGATTCCGAAAATTCCTGCCGAGCAACAGCCACCTCCTCCTCGAGACCTTTCAAAGCACTGGCACAATCATCCTTCTTCTGCTGAAGAACTTTCTGAACCGCTTTGAACGCCCAACACGATTTAGCCTCATCTTCAGAAACCTTCTTACAACGTTTCTCTCCATCAACAAGAGAAGCCTTCAAATTTTCTATATAAGCAACCAAATTAGACGATCGACCGTATTGATCCACCTCTTCCTGCAAAGAGTTGACATCATCAGCATTCACCCAGAGTTCAACCAATTCCTTATCAACGTCAGAATTTTTCCGCTCAAGGGTTTCATACATCGCTCTCAACTCCTTTCACTCCCTTGAAAGGTCGCTAGAGCCCATAAGATCTCCCCGACCAGTAGCTACAATAGAAACGAGGGATCTGACCTTGAATAGAATACGAGAAACATCTGTAAAAAGGATTCACTTATCAGTTGCTCCATAAATCGCATGCATTGAAAGCATACCTGATTTATTTGGTTGGCACTATGATTTTTAAGGACCAGAGTGCCACCTATACATTTGTCGTATATCTATGTTACTTCATGGATTTCAAGCGGATCCATGAGTGCAAATATGGGGCAGCTTGTCTGGTCTACCTGTATTCGAAGTTGAGAGAGGGATGTATGTGGAAGACAAAACAGGTCATAGGCAGCGCCATACCACTGACGATAATAATTATTGGTCTTTGAATGTTTCTTTGTCATTTTCATTTCATCTTTGCAAAGCCATTACTGATGATTCGTGTGTTCCAAACTTTTCATTTCAAGGTTGGATCCTCCAGCACTTCCCGCGCATCTCTGGTTAGGCGAGTGTACCTTATTACACTAAGGATATGTCGCGTGCTACTATTTTGATCCCGCTCAAAGGGAACCAGGCGACCAAGCCTTACAGAGTCCATCTTGATTGTTTGGTTGCTGAGGACATGCACTTCAACAACTATGTTGTCCATCGTGAGACGGGACCATTTGACAAGATAATGTTATACTCTGGATGGTTGGCATGCGGATCGCGTCTCATTGCTCCTCATCTGCCTGAGCGCGATACGGAAGTTCGAATACACTCAGACCTTTCCCAGGCACCCTGTTGTCTATGCTCCTCTTGTCTTGACAAGTATACAGATAGAGGACATGGTTAATGATTATGATATTCGTCTGGTACCGGAGGAGGCACGAGCTACCATAGCTGAGAGCGACTGGAGATACGTTGAAGGGTACATCTAATGGTTCTTCAGGGTGTCACATCCGTACATGGTCCAAGTTGCTTCAGGAGACCTACCAAGACCATCTCATTAGAAGATATTATAGGAGGAGTAGGCACAACTAGATCATGTTGAGGATGTCTTGCCTAGGTGTTGTCTCATAGTGGAGATTGTATATATAGACATTGGCAGATGTATCTTCCCTGATGGGCATGAGTGAGGCAGGTCCTAGATGCCATCATGACAGAGGAAGGGGGAATTGATGTATCAGAGACAACATCAAGGGACGTAAGAGATTGATGGCCGAGGAGGCAGAGCTGACAGAGAAGACAGAGGAGGTAGAGGAGAGGTAGTCAGACATACACATGAGTGTCTTAGTATATAGTAGTAGTACTATGGTCTGTATTTTATTTTGATGGTCTTGCTACTTTATTGGTCTCGATTGTATAATATTTTGAAATTATAGGTATTTTATTTATGTATGGTGTCATAGCTAGAAAAATGATAGAGTCGCCACTATCCTTTATTTGTCCCTAAGGAACAAGAAAATAATGATAAAACCTAATAGTTAAAGGTGAGAGACTAGGTTCGGGAGTTAGTTAAGTAAAGGGAAGGTACTAGGAACCATTTACCTCCATCATATTCAATGGGATCCTCCTTCAATTTTAGTGTTAGTGTGCATTCCCAATATATTTGCTTGATTACTGGTTGGTTATTTAATTATTTACATAAGGTATTCTGCTTAAATGGATGTGAGATCCAAAAAGGGTTTTTTTATAACTGTACTCGCTAGAGTTTACAACTCTATTCCTACGTACCTTCGCATTAGGCGAAGGATCAGAGTACCATAGTTCTTCTTGAAAATTTTGGTTGGTTGATTGTTTTTATCCCTTAAAAAATTATCACGTATCAGAGATGGAGAAATACTCAATTTTCAATACACTAGGGTAGAGGTCTTACAATTTGAAGTGAGTTTAACTTGATTTTATCCATTTTTCCCTTGCAAAAAATAGTATTTTAATTTATTTAAGAAAATGATTAAGAGTCATATTTAGGTATTAGACATAACCCTTTATCCCAGTTTTAATCCCGATTTAACTCTTGAAAACTTTTTGTGTTTTATTCCCTGTTTGTATCCCATGTCCTTGTCCCATTAAATTTGAAAATATCACTTAATAAAAATAAATAATATAATACAAAATAAATTAAATTAAATGCAATACAAACAAATTAAATTAGATGTCATAAGATATATCCTTTATCCCAATTTTATCCCATTTTTATATCCCTTAAAACCCTAAGAATTAAGCTTGATTCTATCTCATGATTCCTGATTTAATTAACCCTAATAATGATATAACTCTAATTAATTAAAATACTACTACTATAATTAATTAATCAATTAAATAAAAAATAAATTATCATGAATAAATAAATAAACTAATTATTATTTTAATTGAACTAATCCTAAATATTAAATAGGTAAAGCCTAATTAATAGTTAATTAAGTAATTAATTAATTAAAATTAATAACAAATAAAAAACTAAGGGGTGTACTTTGAACCCAGTTAGCAAGTGGGTCATTAGGAGGGGGTGCAAAAAGAAATAGAGAGAGGCTCATTGGCCTCTCCGAGCCCACAACATCCCCAAGGTCGTCTTGGGAGAGTCAAAAATATACTCTCAACAAGGAGCGTATGATTTGTTGATTGGAGAATCAACAAGATCAAACTTCGCGCGCTGGATGAGATGATCATGAAAGTATGCTTATCGAAGGGACGATATGCAAAGTCCTTCGACGGACCATGGTGGATCTGGGCGCGTCAGATGAATCAAGGGTCAACTCATCTGAGGGCCCTAGTGAAGGCCACATGGGGGGGAATCTAGCGGAACCGGGGGGACATATTTAAATCCTTTTCTCTTCGGATCACTCCTATTTTCTCTCTTTCATCTCCCTCTTACTCTCCACTCTCGCTCTACTCTTCTCTCTACCCTCTCCTCCGGCCACCCATGTTCTTCCCTACCATCCCTCAAACCGCCCTTATCCTCAGTTTTTCGGTTAACCTTCAACCGAAAAACTCATCCCCAAGAACCCTAATACAAAGCCTACCCAGAAAATCTCACCAACAAAGAACCCTAACCTGGGTCCGCGGTGAACGCTAATCCTATAACCTGGGAAGCGAAGAACCCTAGGGTTCATCTAATGAACTCTAACCCTAACTGCGATGAACCCTAACCCTAAAAGTTACCCAGAAACCCACATCGAACCCCAAATCTCATTAATCCAATATTGAAACATGAACATGCAAATTTTGAAATGAAGAGAAGGCAAAGGTAAGTTAAATCCAACCAACCTACGGAGATGAGAGGTTCTCCAGTAAGCAGGTAATCTCTTCGATTCTCTTCTTCCTCTTTTGATCCGGTTTATCCTTCTTCCTCTTTTAACTTCTTCTCTCTGTTTTTTTTGTACGATGTACAAATGATAGAGTCTAGCTCAGAAGAGTCAGGGTTTCAATGTGAAACCCTAATCTTAAGTTTGATTCGAGCTTTGATAAAGGGTTTGGATTTGCAACAACAAAGGATTTCTGTTTTGGGTTTTTCTCCCCTGTTTTTTGTTTAATCCTTAGGCTTATATAGATTCATTTCAGGTTAAGGTTTTTAATTATATTGATTTAGTTAGGAATTTTAGGATTTGATTTGTATTAGCAATCAGGTTTTCAGATTTTTTCTGAAAATAGATTTTACGTTTGAAATGTAACAGATTATTTGATGCATGTAGTCTTGATTCGATTTGTAATTCATGATTCCAGTAAAAATGAAAAGCTTGGATTCAATTGTGTTTACTGTTTGATTATTCATTATGTGCGTGACATCAGGGGTTTGATTGGGGAAGAAGATGAACAGGGTTTTGGGTCAATATCTAGACCCGGTTGGATGATGGGTTTGGGTTACGCTTGACCCAACTAAAATGTGGACTTCGATCACACTTGACCCAATTGAAAAAGGCCCGATTTGGGCTAACTCAAACAAATGTAATTGAGACCCAATAACAATAACTCAGGATACATAAAAATAAATAAATAAAAAAGAATAAAATATGATTAAATAATAACTTAATTCTAATAATTCATTAATAATATTAATATTCTAATACTTTAACTTTAAAAATATTGATGATAATATCTCTAATAATGATAAATAATAATAAGAAATAATAATATTGATAAACAATAATAACATTAATAAATAATAATAACATTAATAACTAACCATGATAATTTATTTTTAATAATATTGATAATATTCCTAATAATAATAAGTAATACTAATAATAGTGATAATAAGTAATAGGCTTAAATGCACTTTTGTTCTATGTAAGTTAGCGAGTTTTTGATTTTGGTTCCTGTAATTTTTTTTTTGTATGAGTCCCTATATCTCACTTTTTATGTTGGTTTTAGTCCATAAAGTCAAAATCCGCAGTTTTCCTGCGAATTTTTCTTTTAGGGACTAAAAACAATACAAAAGTGAGACATAGGGACTCAGACAATTTTTTTTACAGAAAACAAAATCAAAAACTCGCTAACTTAAATAAAACAAAAGACTATTCAAGTCTAAATAATATTAATAAATATTAATAATATTAATACTTTAATTACGTCACTTAATTAAAAAGTCTTAATATAATAATTTGATAAAATAATTTTAACCCTAATTTATCTCAATATTAATGTATCTCGAATAATAACGTTAACCCCAATTAACCACTCCTATATACATCTAGAATAATAATATATTAAATTATACCCCTAAATCAAAATCTAGTTCCTATGAGGAATTAAAAGTCAAAATGATATTCCTTTGACTTTTTAGGTCATTGGAGTTGACTAGATGACCTGTATGGGAATCTGAATACGTTAGTGACTTACATCCTAAGTTAGTAGTAAAGACGAATATGATGGTCAAAATTTGGAGTACGACATATGACATTTTTTGACCATCTAGAATTATGTAAGTAGATTTTTATTTTTCAACTATATGATATAGTTTAAATCTTCATTTGAATACAGATGAACAAAATATAACATGAAAGACCAAGTTCTGAGACATTACAGAGATGTATCTCCGTAATATTCACGAAGATGCATCGTTGATCCAATTTATGTGTATAATGACTTTTTAGTGGAATGTATAGTATATTTTAAATTGTAACATATATATATATATATATATATATATATATATATATATATATATATATATATATATATATATATATATATATATATATATATATATATATATATATATATATATATATATATATATATATATATAATATTTTAAGATTTATTCAGAATTTATATATATATATATATATATATATATATATATATATATATATATATATATATAATATTTTAAGATTTATTCAGAATTTGGTGCGACCTGAATCTTCAAAAACTAAAAACATTTAAATAATTTCGCCTGGTGGATAAAAAAACATAAATGATACATTAAGAAATCCAAAAAAAAACTAGGAGACCAAAACAATCAAACAAATAAGGTCAATTTAGTTATCATTAAAGTAATAGTTACACCAAAATCATGCTTACAAAGAAGAAACTAATCATTTTTAGATTACCTGCATTGTATATCATATAATTCTTTTTTTCATTTATTAGGAATTGCCAACTGTGGATAAATATGAGCCGTATCTATCTCTCCTTTCTTTTTATCCCATTTCAATAATGCTAGTTACAACGAATGTTATGTTTGTTAACATGTGATTATAATAATACTGTTTGGTTTTTGAAAGAATATTATCACTATTTCTAAAATATTGTTTTCTAAAGACAAAAATAATAAATTTGAAGTTAGGATAAATATTCTTTATGCATTGGGATGAGAAATTTATAACCGATTAATATGCAACGGAAATAAAATTCATCAAATTTATAAGAATCTTAAAGGATCAACAACAAATATATGACAATAAGTAAAACAACTAAATATACAAGGGAGTATTGAAATTTTAACGTGAAAATTTCTCAATGTGAAATCGAAAAACCATGGATCGTCCGAACCAAAGAAATAAGTCCACTTTAATCAAGTAAGGGTATAAGAGAGACTCAAAAGATGCACAAACTAATGCTAACAACAACCAAACAAGGAAGCAAATTAGCTTACATATAAGAAGAAAGAAGCTGAAAAAACCAAAAATGTCAATTATGTGTGAAGTCAATATCTTTTGGCTCATACTTTTTTGACGATCCAATTGTCAAAAGGAAGACATGTGTGTTGGAAACTTGCCCTCCAAAAATGAGCTTGATCCAACTATTGACAAATTCGGAATCACTATTTTATTAAGGCTGGTTGCAAAAAAACAGGAATTGGTCTCTCTCTCTCTCTCTCTCTCTCAACCCTAAAATGATCATCTCCGCTTAGGATAAGTGAGATTTAAATGGGCTAACATTGTGTCTTTCTCCACATAGGAATGAACCCCAAACCAACCAAATCTCCCCATTACAACTATGTAAAGGAAATCATCAAACCGATGATATCACAACAAACTTCATACTCCTCTCTTTGTAACACTTTAGTCATCATATCATAATCATTATCATTATCATCATTATGAAATTTAGGTAACTTCAACAACTTAGTATCCAAAACAACACGTATCCGATGATACCTCACATCAATGTTTTTGGACCTGTTATCAAAAGTAGAATTCTTACACAAATGAATAAAACTTTGACTAACAACAAATAACATATATTTTTGTTGAACAAATCCAAGCTGCTACAAATATTTCTTCAACCATAACAACTCTTTTTATGCTTCAGTAATGACAATGAACTATTCCTCTGTAATAGACAATGTCACACACTTTTGCAATCTAGATTGCCAAGCCACAACCCTTTACAAATTTATGTTGGAACAAAATTATTCATATTCCTTGGATTTTTGATGATAAAAAATTACTTAAATAACACTTGGGTATACTAACATATGTTCAAGTATGCAAAAACATAAGCTTAAAATTCAACTCAGAACTGACTCTGATAAAAACGTATGTAAAGAAGCTTAAAGACTCAAATTCTGAAGGATCGGAATCTAATGGCTTTGAATGTGTAACTCAGCTTCTGGTGACAACTCAAGCTTTGAATACCCCAACTCCGGGTCCGTACTCTGTCTCTAAAGCAGACTGATCTTGTCAAAGCCAGAGTTTTGGAAAAAGTAAACTAGAGTTTCTTAGTCCAAGGCTAAAAAAAAGTTGACATGAACTCTTAAGTCTGCCCCCAACATCTTGGTAGATACCTAGTATGAGAAAGACAGAGTGGACAAAGTTATTACACAATGAATGAGGATCTTAATAGGATTGACTTCCAACACCTCTCTTGGAAATACTTCTCACCAAAAAACACTTGTGCAAGTCATCTTCGAATGACTCTTTTTCTACCTTTATAAAAAGGAGTTGAAGATTTGAATGAAGGTTACCCAACTAACGAATAAAAAACGAACCATATAAAGAAGAACAACACTGAGCATAACTTTGAACTAAAGTTTTTATCTATTTTCTGCACAAGTTCTTAAGATTTCTAATCTTTGTATACCTTAGAAATCTTAAGTGTTTAAGAATCTTATGTTTGTTGTATCACTTCTATAGCTATGATATTACATCAGGTAAAGTTGTTATCTATTCTTATAAACTATTTGTTTAGAGTATATGGAGTCTTTTACTGGTCTGGTTAAGCAGTGGAAGTCTCTTGATAGTTTTCTTGAGCAGTGGAAGCCTTTTTTCAGTATGCTTGAGTAGAAATCCCTTGCTAGGTTGCTTGAGCAAAAGTCTCTTTCTAGTGTGATTGAGCAATTTCAGTCTCTTGCATGTTTTCTTGAGAAAAGTGTAATCGGTTTGATTATAGTGAAAGTATCTTGTTGGACAAGGGGAACGTACTACTCTTAGTTTAGGAGAGGAACCAGAATAACTCTGTGTGTTTCTTTACTTCTTGCTTCTGAATACTATTCATTCCGCTGCTAACAACTCTGAGATCATATTATGAATTTCTTCAAATTCTGAAGTTGGTTTTTTAGAAGGAAAAAAGAATTAACATACACAATTCAACCCCCCTTCTTGTGTATTTTTCTCACCTTCAGTTGGCATAACAACACGATCTATGCTAAACACTTAATAGTGGTACATAAAAGGTCCCGAGAAAAATACATTTTCTATCATGTCTGATGGTCCTAAAATAACTAGTCCTGACGGTGGTACTCCTCATGGTAATAATAACCATGATCAAAGTACATTTGATAAAAACAATTATATTTCTAGACCACCAACATTCAGTGGTAACTCTATTGAGTTTAATTGGTGGAAAATAAAAATATGCACTCATATCATAGGGCTTGATTATGAGTTATGGGATATTCTTGAAGGTGGAATCAACCTTGAAGTTGATGGAGTAGGTATGGTGACTGATAGAAAGAATCTCACAGCTGCTCAGAAAAAGGTTTATAGAAAGCATCATAGAGTGAGGGGTATTTTGGTGGAATATCTACCTCACTCATAGTACATAAAGATCATTAATAAATCAATTGTCAAAACCATCTTTGAATCTTTATGAGCCACTTATGAAGGGAATCAGCAAGTCAAAGAAGCTAAGGCTAATTTGTTGGTTCAACAATATGAAATGTTCAGGATGGAAAATGATGAGAGTATTGAAACCATGTTTCTGAGGTTTTAAATACTTGTGTATGGGCTTCAGGTTCTGGAAAAAATCTACGTCGTGTATGATCATGTCAAGAATATTCTTAGGAGTCTACTTGTCAGATACAGACCAAAGGTGACAACTATTTAGGAAGCAAAAGACTCGAATAATATCAACCTTCAAAGTCTGATAAGTAATCTCCAAAGTCACGAGTTAGAAATCAATGGAGATGAAGAACCAATCAAGAAATCAAAGTCTCTGGCTTTGAAATCTATTGGGAGGTCTGAGAAATCTTCTCAGGCTTAGGAGCACAATGAAGCCACTCATGATGAAGCTTATGGTGAAGATTCTGAGGATGATGAAATGGCATTCATCGTAAAAAGATTTCAGTATATTGATAACAAAAACATGAGGGTCTTTGGTAAAAGAATTGGTTTCAAAGGAACAAGCTCCAGATAAAACAAGGATGATCAGAAAGGATGCTTCAATTATCATAAGCCTGGTCATTTCATTGTTGATTATTCCGATCTTCATAAGGACAAAGCTAAAAAGGATAACTTCTAGAAGAATAACTTCAGAAGTAAATTCAAGAAAAGTATCATGGCAATATGGGATGAACTCGATGACAAAGAAGAAGCTGACAAGAGTAAAGAAGAAGTCAGCCTAGCTTTGGTTGCTTCAACATTCTAATATTCAGAATCAGAAGCTGGTTTTGACTCAGATTCAGAGGATACAAAAGATGTATTTTCTAAACTCTCTAAATATGATTTAATTACTTTGTTTCAATATCTTATCAAAAGATGCCAATGGAAAGCTAGACATATGAACATTATAAAGAAACAATATGGTCTTATAAAATATGAACTAAACTTCTCTAAAGACAAGATTGAAAAACTTGAAAGAGATCAGATTTCTTTAATAAAAGATATGTCTAACAAAACTCTTGATAAATCTGCATTAGTTCTTTAAGAGTTTGTCATATATGACTTTAACAGAACAAAACTTTCATCCATGATCTATTGTGTAATTAGAAGCAAAAGAGAAGGTATTGGATATCATCAAAAACCATATAATCCAAGGACTGAAATCTTGATGAAACTATCAAATCCTTTTTCTTCAAGTTATGCTCAAAAAGGGCTGAACTCTCATTTTGTGTCTGCTAGTAAAGTAAAGGGTTCAAACCAAACAGAATATATAACTGCATAAACAGAGGCTCTAAAAGATTCAGAGTCTGAGATCCCAAGATCAAAGATCCTGAAGAAATCAGAACCAATGACTCTAAAATCAAAGGTTCTAAAAGAATCAGAACCTGGAACATCAAAGTGAAAGGTTCGAAAGAAGCTAGAACCTAGGACATCAGGTTACATGGTTCTGAAAGGTCCAGAACCTAAGACTATGAATCATTCAAGACAACATACTTCAAAATATAAAGTCTTGAATGATCCAAAGACTTATTACAAAGCTAAGGACCAAAATAAGAACGGAATATCATAGCTAACACTAAAGGACCCATAAAAGTATGGGTACCTAAGAATGATATTATTTTTATTGTAGATATGCTGAAGAACAAAGCAACAATCTTAGTTCCATGACAGTGGCTGCTTACAACTTACAACAAGAAAAATGCCTATATTCCAAATCCCAACTCAAAAGGAGGGAGAAAATGTGGATTTTGGAAGTAAACAATAAAAAAACATCATTGGTACTGGGAGGACTAAATTTAATCAATCATAAGTTGAAGAGTATTGTTGGAACAATGTAGCTCCTCAAGAAAAATCTCAATAGCAGATCTGAAGTTGCACATAGAAAGGCATGGCTATCTCTGTGCTTTTATGCAACCATTTATAATCCTAACATTTTATATATAGGTCAGAAGAGCTTCATATTTATGAAAGAAGAATTACACTTCACTGTGATAATTATGCTTCTATTAAAATGGCAAAGAATCTTATTCTATATCAGAGTCAAGCATCTTAATTTTTAAAAAAATTGTCCTTACATCTGATTGGAGAAGCAAAGTCTGATGGTGTCTAGAAGCTACTATGATCAGAAGATCTGAACCAACTTCTGATGAATAATAGCCTTTGAAGTCTCTCAGCCTCTAAAACTCAGAATAAGGTAACTGCCTTTGATACGCAGGCAAGTGTACAAAACTGTTTTACAACCTTTGTCACCTGTCCTCTTATGTGTCATAAATCTGAAATATCTTATGACACATGAATTGTAAATGTTGGCTAAAAACTCCTCAAATCAAGACATTTTTTTCAATCAAAATACTATACTTATATTAGACACACACACTTCTCTCTCTCTCTCTCTCACACACACACACACCTACACACACACACACACACACACACACACACACACACACACATACACACACACACACACACACACACACAAACACACACATACACACACACACACACACACTCACTTCTCACACTTTTATATTCTCAAAATGTCCTCTAAAAAATAACCCATTTCAAAAAGGAAACCCTAGAAACCTTAAAGCTCCTTCTACAATGGCATCTCCATCATCCGCTCAATTTACACACATGATAGTCGAATTTGGAAAGAGTCTGACTATCAAACCTAAAACCATGAATATCAATTAGGAGGATCTAAAGTGGTTAGTGGAATAGTTTTTTGATTTTGAATCCTTCAATCAGAGTGGGAATGACCTATGGAGTTTCTTTAGAGTACAAGAGTGGTCTTTATTTTTTAATATGCTAAATGGACCAACTTACCCTCATCTGGTAAGGGATTTATGGGTTAAGGTTGAAGTTTATAGCAAACTTTCTGCATATATGGAACAAAATCTGATGGTACAGAATGACAAATCCTTGAAAGGGGGAAGTATAGAGGAAATAGGTATGAAGAAGTGGATATTAGGTTAGCAGTGATGAGTGTTGATGTAACCATCACTCAGAAGACTATTTCGAAGCTTCTGAAAGTAACAAACACTAGAAGGTTCATTTTGAACACAAAAGTAAATAGTCCTGAAGCTGAAGCCACTAAAAGATGTTTATTTGAGCTCTATAGAGATAGGTGTTCTTCAGACTTTGGAAAGGTGAGGAACATGAAGAAAAATTTCAAGCTTGTGTTCAAAGTTCTTATTGGTTGTCTGATCCCTAGAGAAGTCAACACTGATCAAATCTCATGGGATCATAAGCACTTCATTTTCTACTTGGTAAATGAAGATAAGATAAATCTCCCTGCCTACATCTTCCATCATCCATATGAGGCTATCAAGGATAGCAAGAAGCACAATAAGAAGAATGTGCCATAGGCTAGACTTTTGTCTGAAATGTTTTATCAGGTTGTCTGATTAATGCCCTTAAAATTGTTCCTGATAATGAGTATCTAAAGAAGATCCATGGGAAAATTATTTCTGATTATGTTCTACCCAACATGAAGCTTCTGAAGAAGAGTGGAGTGGTGGTATCTAAAGAGCCTTTTAGAGTTAGATGTACAAGTATTGATTATCTTAAGGATTATCCTGTCATTACCAAGCAGGACAATCCTGATGTAATCAGAATATACATTCAAATGGAAAGAGAAGAAGGTATGGTTCTGAGATATAAATACTTGCCAAATGAACATGTTTATATGTACAAATATTCTAAGAAGAGAAAACAGGTTGCTTTATACTCAGGAGGATATTCATAAGCCTTATGAGAAGAAGGTTGTGCAACAGAAGGAGATTGAGAAAGAAGTTGAAAAGGTTATTGTGTCCACTGTCTTAATGCCCTATAAGACAAGAAGTGGAAGAATTCCTAAGAAGGTATCTTCTTCTTCTATCTCATATGATGCACCTATAAGGATGAAGAAGTTAAAGAAGATGCGTGTTCCTGATGAAATTGAAGAGGAAGAGAAAGAAGAGGAATCTAGGGTATCCTTATCAGAAGGAAGAAGATTGCAGATGTTGAAGCCCAGAATAGTGTAGTAGAACCTGTTTTTAGGGGAGCTCAACTCTTAACCTATGATTTGTTGGAACAAGTAGAGAAGCATCATGCAACTTCTGATTCTCTATTAGAAGAAATTGTTGTTGTTAGTGATGTTTTGGAGACTACTGAGGTCCAAGTTGCTGAAGTCATAACTATTTTAAAGTCTGTTGAGAAGACCGTTAA
This sequence comes from Lathyrus oleraceus, assembly GCF_024323335.1. Taxonomy (NCBI): domain Eukaryota; kingdom Viridiplantae; phylum Streptophyta; class Magnoliopsida; order Fabales; family Fabaceae; genus Lathyrus; species Lathyrus oleraceus. Next base: position 47,027,275 of record NC_066582.1, read on the forward strand.
AGCTGGAGCTTTTGGTGTACCTAAAAAAGTTGTATCAAAAGTTGTTGCCTACCTTGATTCTGAAGTTGTTGATGAAGAGAATCAAGCTACTCTAGATTATATGGAGACTGATATGACAAGTAGAAATCTAAGCTCTATCTTGAAAGATTATTTTGATTATTCCACCTAAAATCACAAATAACCATCACCTTCACTCAATCCCTCACCCGACCCATCTCCAAAACACACTTTATGACCTGTTCAACAATCAAAACCTGTGGCAGAGTCTTCTGAACCAACTTCCATCAATCAAATTCTATAAAAAGCTATGAATTTACCTGATTCTAAATAGAGTGCTTGTGAATCCACTAATAACATACTTTTCTGCTTCTAAACAACTAACACCTTTGAACATCATGCTTGAACCACCCATAGATGTTTCTAGTGGGAAAGATTCTTCTAGTTTTGAGTTAGAAATTGATAAAGTTGAGTTCAATGCTCGTGTTGGCCTCAAACCTGTGATCCTTTCATCTATTTTTATCAGACTTGTCCAAGCCATCCCTCTTCAAACCTTCTCCCCTAAAGACCTACCAAATGACCAAACATGTTATGCTTATGAACAAAACAATTTATATGTTCAAGATAAAGATGAACATGTAACCCTTATTCAACTGACACCTCAACCATCACCCAAAACTACACCTTAAAAAGAACCTAGTCATGTTCAGACTCAATCCCAAGTTCAAGTTGCATCTAAACCTCAAATTGAGGTTGAATAAATTGTTCAAGATCAATCTCAAGTTCAAACTACATCAGAACCTCAAATTGAAACGGAACAAGAATATTTTGACCTACTTCATCCATAATCTTCTTTAAGCCTGACTATCCAAGAAAACTAACCTTTTGGCCATTCACAAACTAATATTCCACTTCTTCTGCCTTTTATCCAAGCCAATTTGGAAGAAATAAAAACTATTTTCCTTGATAAAATGCATAATCTGGTTGATGAGAGAACCATAACTTCTGGCCCAGTAGCTTATGTTTCTAAATGGGCTTTCCTCACAACCTTTGTAGGATCAGTCTTTCAAGATCTGAAGAATGTCTCTTTAGAGTCTTTTGCCTCTACTAGTAAGAGACAAGAACTTGTGGAGGCAAGCTGGCCTTTGTTGCTACTTATCAAGAAGCTATAGCTATCAAGCTGACATAGATGGATGATATGATGAAGTCTATGGATTCCATACAAGATATCATGGGTGCTGATCTGAAATCTTGTTTTGGAGCTTCTGAAGAAACCCCAGGCTTATGATTTAGAACCTATTTTTTATCCTCTTAACTAGTCTTCTTTTATGCTAAAATAAACTTTTTACTTGAAATTAATTTATTATGTCGTTAGTTTTATTTACTCATGTATTTTAAACACTGAGCTATACTTATTGAGAATTTTTATATCTTCTAGTAAAATAAAAAAGAATTATGCTCTCCCTATTTTTTATTTACTTTGGGCTTAATTGGCTGGAATGTTTATGAAACTTCTCTAACATTGGATCATTCAAAAGGAATCAAGAAACCTAATAAAAAGTATTATTGCAAAAAGAGAAAGTGACTAATATATCATTAAGTATTGAAAAAGATTAAAAGACGGTTGTTCTACAATATTTTATCTAAATCATCGCTATATCCTTGAGCAATGAAAGTGGTTTCCCAGTCTATATCTGGATTTTCATCTCCATCTTAATCAAAGTAGACGATTTTCTTTGGAACCTTCTTCTTCTTCATGAGTTTCTTCTTCTTCTTTGAGGTATTCCTCATCTTGAGTGCCTCCTTGAAAGTGTTTGACACATAAGATTGGGCTTCTTCACTTCTCAGTTGTTAGTGCTCCATGGTTGTGTTGGTCTCATTCGCCAAAGTTGTCTCAGAAGAAACAAAGACTTTGGTACCTTCAGAAGGAGTGCTCATTTTGTTAAGAAGAGAAATAGTTGGATGAAGATGTGAGATTTCAACCTATGAACTATAGAGGATCTTGAGTGTCTCATACGTTGCTTGTGGAAGTTTAATAATTTATGATGTTTAATTGCAATGATTACTTATGATGTTTCTAATTCATAGAAGCTGAAAGGCGTGTATTTGACCGTCTTGAGAAGCGAAGACACTTTTTCCAACCAATTTAGTCATTTTTCTTTCTTTTGATAAATGTGATTCAATTTTTGGGAAGTGCAAGAATTGTTTTTATTTATTTTTATCAGAATTTAAATTTTTCCACAATTTTTTTCTTTTCTTCAATATCTTTTCTTCCTTTGTGCTATCCTTTTTTAATTAACTTTTTGCTAGTGAGAAAAGGAAGAGAAAATAATGGAGGGGGGGTTACAAACTTCAGACTTTGATGTTATCAAGTTAGTTAAAATAATCAACCATTATTCTTAAATACCTTTGTTTTTCATCATCAAAAAGGGGGAGATTCTTGGAAAAAATTGTTCATATCCCTTGGATTTTGATGATAACAAAGTACTTAAAGAATATTTGGTTATACTAACATATATTCAAGTATGCAGGATCATAACAATTTAACTCATAACTCACCCTTATAAAGGCATATGTAGAGAAGCTTAAAGACTCAGATTCTAAAGGATCGGAATCGGATGATTCTAAAGATGGTATTTCATCTCCCGGTGACAACTCAGACTCTGAAGACCTCAGCTTCTGATCTGTACTTTGTCTCCAAAGCAGACCGATCTTGTCAAAGTCACACTTTTTGAAAAAGTCAACTGGAGTTTCTTAGTGCAAGGCTTAAGGAAAAGTTGACGTGGCCTCTTAAGTCTGCCCTCTCATCTTGGTAGATACCTAGTATAGGAAACACGCAGTGGACAAAGTTATTACACAATGGATGGAGATCTTAATAGGATTGACTTCCAATGTGTCTCTTGGAAATGCTTCTCAATAAAGAAAACTTGTGCAAGTCATCTTCCAACGATTCTTTTCTTGCCTCTATAAGAATGAGTTGAAGATTTGAAGGAAGGATACCCAACTAATGAATAATGAACGAAGCATCTAAAGAAGAACAACATTGATCACAACTTTAAGCTAAACTTTTCATCTGTTTTCTGCACAAGTTATTAAGATTTCTTATTTTGTATATCTAAAAACTCTTAACTGTTTACGAATCTTCTGTGTGTTGTATCACTTCTATACCTCTGGTTTTACATAAAGTATAATTGTTACCTATTCTCCTAAACTATTTGTAAGGAAGTCTCTTATTGGGTTTCTTGAGCAGTGAAAGTCTCTTGCTAGTTTGCTTGAGCAGTGGAAGCCTATTGCATGTGTGCTTGAGAAGAAGTCTGTTTCTAGGTTGCTTTAGCATAAGTCTCTTTCTAGTGTGATTGAGCCGTTAAAATCACTTGCCAGTTTGTTTGAGAAAAGTATAATCAATTTGATTATATTGAAAATCTCTTGTTGGACAAGGTGATTGGACCACTCTCAGTTTAGGAGAGGAACCATGATAACTCTGTGTGTTGCTTTACTTCTTGCTTATGAATATTATTCATTCTGCTGCTAATAACTCTGTTATTAGATTTGGGACTTGGTCATATTCTGAAGTTGGTTTTTCAAAAGGTAAAAATAATTAACATACACAATTCAACCACTTTTTCTTGTGTATTTTCCTCATCTTCAATTTAATCATGTAGTTTGACGTGGACTTCTTGGATTCAATGTCTCCAGTCATTTTTGATTCAGCGTACTCATTTACGGTAAACTTATCCCCTCTAAAGCAAAGCCTCATATAAATAGACATGGAAATGGGGCATGTCAAGGACGATTTTTCCCTTCCTAAACCCAAACCTAAATCTCCAAACAATCTCTGTTCTCCGTTTTCCGCCCCAATGGAGATGAAGAATTAAAACTCAAAGCAGTTTCAAACAGGTCTCGGTATGAAATGTAGTTATTTATACTTAGTTATTTATACTTATTTGTGAGACTTGTTTAAAACATTTTAGCTTAAATATATTTTTCTAGAACTGCTTTAATATATTTTAAATATATTGTGGTGCTACTCTCTAACAATAATAGTTCATTGTATAGTCTACCGTGAAAACATCCTGCAGATGCCTCCAATAGACAAAGAATAGGAGGATGTAGCTGCAAGGTTACCACTGCACAAGTTAATGGAATAAAGAAAATAAATTTGGAAGTGTGTAATAAATTGTTCCTTTGTGTGACAGATAGTCACACTTATATAAATGACAGTTACAATTGTCCTTGAAAATTCAATGCGCTGTGTAACGGATTGTTGAATGGATACCAAACTCAAAAGAGTTCTGATATGAAGTATCGTGTCTCTTGAAAGAGTTCTCCAACAACAGATGTACTCTCCAAATAATAAATTTATATAAAAGAAAAAAAAAAGCATATTATAAACAATTTGTTATAGTAATTTGGAATATAATAATGCTTCAATATATATTTTATCACAATTAAATAGAGTTCTTATATAATCTTAAAATCATTTTAAATTTTTGAAATGCGTATGATTTTCAGTTTAGCTACAGTTTCAAAGGTGGCCAAAGGTGAAAGGTGTAAATGCTTGTTTAATTACCGTTTAAGTGTGATAAGTATGTATTGAAATTCTATTTAGTCACACAAAATCGTAACAAATTAGAAAGTATTGTGCTGCAACACATTTAAATACTTTATCACTAATTCTATATAATTTTTAACAAGTTAAATTCTCTACACCATACTTTTCAAAAATTTAAAATGACCTTGCCAGCTGTGCATTACAATACAATAAAAAAACAAAAGAAAAAAAATATGCATCATATAATATAGGATATGGATCTTCTGACTGAATGATCATGCTCCATCTCAATCACTCATTTTAGTCAAATATGAAAAATAATTAATATTAATTACTGTATAAATAATTAAGATTAGAGCAGCATATAAAACATAAAGATCTATGTCATAGACCAGAAACAGTGAAACATATAAGAAAAAACTTAAAAGCAATACCACCGCACCTACCAAAGTGGAATGTGTATTGATGTAAAACTTGGTATAACTTTTTTGAAAACTATCAATTCAAAAGATTAAAAGATCAATTCAGATCTCATTTATAGTAATACGTACCCCAAAATCGTGCTTACAAAGAAGAAACTAATCATTTTTAGAATACCTGCATTGTATCCGAAACATACACATATATCATATAATTTTTCTCAATTATTAGGAATTGCCAACTTTAGATAGGTATGAGCCGTATTCATCTTTGCCTTCTTTTTATCCAACTTCACTAATGCTATAACTAAAGATTATAATAATGGAGATCGAATAACACGGAAACTTTGTTTGGTGTTTGAAAGAATATTATCACTATTTTCAAAATATTGTTTTCTAAAGTTGGGAGAAGAAATACAGATTAAATATCTTAGATTTATAATACAAAATATAAAGAAATAGAAAACGTTATAAATCTTCGAATTTAAACTGAATGGTTGAAATGGAGGACATCAGATATTTTATGGGATGAAAATGTACTTTTTAAATTGAAGGAAAAATATTATCGAACTGGGATAAGATCTGCGATTTTGTACGGGATAAAATATTATGTGGTTAAAAATCAACATGAGAATAAAATAAATATAATAGAGATGATGATATTGCGATGAATGTATCATAAGACTCGACATGATAAAAATAAAATTGTGATAAGTGCTACAATTTTCTTTTATGTATTTCCTTTATGCTATTGTCAATTTTTACATAGTTTAGTAGATTAATTTGTCTTGAAAGCGTTTAATAGAGTTATCAATTCTTTGTCCTAAACATAAAGTTTTTAGAGAGTTTGATGATTCCATTTTACAGCTTAAAATAATTTTAAGATTGACAAACTGCTTTTGAAAGCATGCATAAAGACAGTAAAAATACAATTAACCATCAAATTAACCATCAAATTATAAAATATACATATAAAATTTAATCATAAATAGATTCTTGAGTTTGACTTGTTTAAAAGGTCTATTTAAAGGTTCTTAAGTTAATCTCATGTAAAAAATTTGTCTATTGGTTCTTGAGATTAGCTAATATAAAAGTTCTATAGATTTTTTTGTTGAAAGTTCCTGGGTATATCCTATAAAAAAAACTCAAGTATTTTTTTAATGGAACTCTTAAAATCTGTTGTGAATTGATGTTGTCAAGAACAAATGAAAATATGAGAAATATTGAGTTTCTTGAACAAACACAAGAAATTCTATTAGGTTTTATGAGTGAGTGTGTGTGTGTGTGTGTGAGAGAGAGAGAGAGAGAGAGAGAGAGAGAGAGAGAGAGAGAGAGAGAGAGAGAGAGAGAGAGAGAGAGAGAGAGAGAGAGAGAGAGAGAGAGAGAGAGAGAGAGAGAGAGAGAGAGAGAGAGAGAGAGAGAGAGAGAGAGAGAGAGAGAGAGGAAGAAGAAGAATCATGATTGGTTATAACTGTTTTACTATTCACTTGCTCAATTAGGATTCAAAGAATACAAGTGAATAACAACAACCAAAACTCTTCTCAGCAACCTAAGAGAACTAGTCTATTTATGGACTACTAAGGTAACTTAAGCTACAAGATAACTTAAAAAATTGGGCTTAAACAAAAGGCCCAATGCGACATGCTAACAAATCTAGAAATTTCGACTACTGCATGATTGAGCATACTTCGACTACATCATACAGGGTCAACATGTGAACATACTTCGACTACATGTTAAACCTTTGTTGAACAAAGAAGCTACCCTTGTCAATATTAGAGTTTGATCCAAATTATCACAAATATCCTCCTTGGAACAAACTTTACAACATAAAGGAAACAAACTAGATTTCTTCATGTAGCTTTATCAACTGCATATAGTGGAAAAACTTGCAGCTTGACAATGTCTTGGTGATCATTATCAACATTGTCATTAGTCAAAATCTTTAATAATGAACTTCTCCACACTCGATTATCTCTATGATGAAATGTAACCCCACATCGATGTGCTTCATTCACTCATGATAGTTGAATTCTTCGACAAGTGTATATCAATTTGACTATCACATTTAACAATGATAACTCGACCTTGAAGTTTGAACTCCTTAGCAAAACCTTCAAGCCACAATGCTTCTTTCACAACTTCAGTGAGGGCGATATATTACGCTTCAGTGGTTGATAAGAAAACAACTTTCTAAAGTGTTGCTTTCCAACTGATTGTTATGCCAAACATAGTGAACACATATCCATAAACAGATTTTCTGGAATCCATATAATCTACATAATCAGAGTCGACATACCCTTCAATTTCTGCTTTACTATTTTCACCACATGCTCCACCATAAATCATGACTATGTTCAGAGACCGATATATGTACCTTAGAATCCACTTCAATGCTTGCCAATGAGCGTGATCAGTCTCCAATTCTCCTTGTGTTCTAACACTCATTCGACACCTTTGTAAGAAGTCGGTAACACATTAGTCCACTTATTTTATTGTTTTGTTTAGTTATTTAGACGTTTGGTGTTGTTGTTTCCATTTGTTGATTACATGTTATATGCATCAACATACTCCATTTTATGTCCTTTTGTGGTAGTTCTTTTGGTTTCAGGTGTAAACAAGTGTACTAGAGGGATAGACAAACAAATCAGACGTTCCGGGCCCGTCAGAAGAAGAAAATAGGACCTACATTAGCCCTTACACGACCACCCGTGTTGCCCAACACGGGCCGTGTCAGGAGAAGTGTCATGGAAGAGGAAAATAAGGAGCCGACACGGGTGCCCGTGTCAGCTGACACGACCCGTGTCAACCTCCCTGAGCAGGTGTGTCAAGGCCTTATGCCCCAGAAGCCAATACGGCCTGGCATGTTGCCTGACAAGGCCAGTGTTGGCTTGGGCACTTGATTTTCCAGTTTTGTGCTGTTTTTGGCACAGCTTATCCCAGAGGGCATTTTGGACTTTTACGGAAGAAAAATTGTCATCAGGAACTATTTATAGGAGATTTGAATATGGAGAGAGGGACTTTTTACACGATAGAAAATTGGAGACGATCAAGATTGAAGGAGTGAAAAGCGAAGAAGAACGGAGATCCTTCAAGAGCGGACGCGATTGAAGATCAACGGAATTCCGAACTTTTTGTAATGTATCAATTTTATCTTGTATCTGATTTAAATAATATGATAGGCTACCCCCCCCCCCCCCCCAATGCCAGAGGGGTGTCCCTGAATTGATCATGTAATGACTCTGATGTTAGATTTTCCTTAATATATGTTATTTGATTTCAATTTCACTGTATGATTCGCGTAATGCTTTCTTTATGGAAAAAATTAAGATTGATGTATGGTTAACGATTAGCAGGATTGCAATGGTTAAGGTTTTCATACAGTGAAACCATAATAGATATTGTGAGCAAATTCTTTACTTTGAATAAGTTTTGAATGATAGCAAATTGTGTGATCATTGTCTAATTGTTGGTTGTGCATTATTTTACATGTTTCATTTGTGTTTTTAGCCTATACTATTGTTTCGTGTCTATACATAAAGATCCACATTGATACATTTCTTAAAAGAACTCATAAAAACTGTTTTGTGTCAGTATGTATCGATACATGTTCATCTGTATCGATACATAAATTTGTTTTAAATCACAAAACGTTTTTGCTTCAGTATGTATCGATACATACGAGCTTTGTATCGATACATGCTTAGTTAAAATGTTCTATGTATCGATACATACGAGCTTTGTATCGATACATGCTCAGTTAAAATGTTCTATGTATCGATACATACGAGCTTTGTATCGATACATGCTTGTATTAATTCTCTAAAATTAATCAAAGCTATAGTATGTATCGATGCATAATCTTTTGTATCAATACATAATTCTGTTTTGTCTACTAACAACTCCTGTCTTTCACATATAAGAAGTATTTTGACAGCTCAGTTAAAGTGCATGAATTCAGAAGTGAAAAACAGTTGTAACACAAATCAAAGGAGTGTGTAGCAGTAATTGTTTTTGAGCAGTTAGAAACCTGAAAGAGACTTCATCTTCTTCATCTTCTCAATCTCTTTTCTTCAAGAACATCAACACATAATCATTCTTGTTCTTTGGATTAAAGGATCAACGAGATAACATTCAGTGGAACGATCAAGGATCTAGCTGAGGTGTTCAGTGGAACGATCGAGGATCTAGCTGAGTTGAAGGTTGAAGGGGGTTTCGAGGAAAAACCAAATGGTTTGTCCTTCAAGAACTGGAGTGTTCTTGCGGGTTTGTTAGTCACGTTTGCAGAACAGATTCAGCCGTAGCGTAGGGTTTGGAAATTGGGTAATTTCGCAAACAGGTTGTGGAACCGGTGAATTGTTTGCAATTTCTTGCAGGAAATTCTTGATCGAGCTCAGATCAAGTGGAGGTTTTATACAAGAAGAAGATCTTGGGATTTAGATTTCTGTCTTTGTATTGAAACCTTGTATCAACGAATTCGGCATTATGGATAATTACAGTTCTCAATTTCATTTGAAATTGAGAGGGAGACGTACCCACACGCGAGGACGACAATGGGGAACTTCCTTACCAAATCTCTGTGTATCGTATTGTTTCCTTATCTATCTTTACTTTTTCAACAGTTTTGTGATTTCAGTTGGTGGATTGTGGCTGTACATTTTGTGATACAATAGTGGAAAGAAAACTTCTTTATATAAACTCCACCATTGTTCTTCATTGATCACATACACACCAAATGTTTGACAAAATTGTCAGCTGAGTTTTATTCATTGGAATCAAAATTTAGTGATAAGTGCATTTGATTTGATAATATTTTGGTGTTAATATTCTCTATCGTTCTAATTCAAATCCAGCAATAAATTCGCGTGTCCGGTTTTCTAGTAGCGGTTCAGAATAGACGGAAGTCGATTCGGGACTGTAATTTTCCGCTAAGTTTCAATAACTCTGATAAGATTTTTTTAATCCGTTTATTTAAAAAGAGGTGATCTATTCACCCCCCCTCTCGATCACTAGCCACACCGTCTAACAAGTGGTATCAGAGCGCTGGTTCGCTGGTGTTCTGTGGCTGCCTGTAACGATATGGATTCTGAACCAAAGGGGGCGTATAATAGAGCGCCGATTTTCAACGGTGAAAATTATGGCTACTGGAAAGACTGCATGCGAGTTCATATAAATTCTGTTGATAGGCTAGTATGGGCTGCCATTGAAAATGGTCCTTTTCAAATTACTATGACAAATGCGGCTGGCGCCATAGTTCCTAAACCAGAAGCTGATTGGAATGAGAAAGATGAGAAAAAGTGGTCGAGTGATTGGAGAGCTCGAAATATGCTAATTTCATCACTTGGTGTTGATGAGTATTATCGGGTATCCCATTGCACAACAGCTAAAGAAATGTGGGATGCTTTAGAAGTTGCCCATGAGGGTACTACTGAAGTAAAACAGTCCCGCATTAACACACTCAATCAAGAGTTTAAGCTCTTTCGCATGAAACAAGGAGAATATATCTCCGACATGCAAAAGAGATTACTCATCTCACTAGTCGGTTGAATGCACTTGGAAAACCTGTTTCCAATGAAATAGCTACTAATAAAATTCTAAGATGTCTTAGCAGGGAATGACAACCTAAAGTAACAACTATTAAGGAAGCCAACGATCTAACGACACTTACGATTACAACTCTGTTTGGAAAGCTGGAAGAACATCAGCAAGCATTAGAAAGTCTTGAAAAGTTTGAGAACAAAAGTAAGAAGGAAAAGGAGAAGAAGAGAGACAAAGAGGGAGAGAAGAAGCCAATAGCTCTTGTGGCCTCTAGCTCTAAGTCCTCACGAAAAGAGCAAATTGACAATGATTCTAGTAGTGACAAAGATTCGGATGATGAGGAAATGAGACTTTTTGTAAGGAGATATAATAGATTCATTCGAAAGAATGGAGTCAAGCATTCCGACAAAAACCTCATGAAGTTTCGAAGACAATCTACATATTCAAAACAGGAAGAGAATAAGAAGAGTAGAGGAAAAGGATCTTGTTTTAATTGTGGTAAATCTGGACATTATAAAACAGATTGTCCTATGAAGTATAAGGATCAAGGAAAAGCTCCACCAAAAGGGTACAGCAAACAAAGAAGAGCTTACATTGCATGGGAAAGTGATAGTGATTCATCAAGCACACAAAGTTCAAGTGATAGTGATGAAACCGCAAATCCGTGCCTTATGGCTCACACCAAAAATCTGTCCTACCACAAGAAGAAAATCAATGATAAAAAGGTGAAACAAGCCTATTATAATAATTTCTCTTCTATGTCTTTTTCTGAACTGAAAATAGCTTTTAAAAAACTGCATAACGAAGCTGTAGATGCTTTTAAAAGATTATCTTCCGATAAACAAATTTTTTCATTTCTGGAAGGTAAAGTATACAAAGCTGAAAAAAATTTAGAATGGTTAAAAGCTAGTATTGCAGAAAATTCAAAAAATATTGACATTGATGGATGTAGTAAAGTTGGGTATTGTGAAGCTTGTCATATTTGGCAACAAGAGGTAAACACTCTCAAGGTCAAATTGGAAAAAGCTTTACAACCTAAGGTTACTTATGCCATTGACTCTAGGTTGTTTAAGAAGTCATTAAATCCACCATATGCAAAATACTCTTTTATTCCAAAGGATTTAATGAACAAGAATAAACAAACACATCATTATGGTTTATGTCATTATTGTTGTCGTGCTGGCCATACCATTGAGAAATGCAAGTTTAGGAGATTTCTTGTTCCTAAAGGTATTTATCAATGGAAGCCAAAAGGCAACCATGTTAGCACTTACCCACTTGGACCCAATGAAAATTGTGTACCAACTTCTCTCTTTTGATATTGTAGGATGAGTGCCTTGCTTCCGTAGATAGGAGATGGTTTCTTGACAGCGGTTGCTCAAGGCACATGACCGGTGACATATCGCTTTTTATAGACTTCAAAGCAAAGAAGAAGGGATATGTTACTTATGGAGACAATAACAAAGGAGCTATACTTGGCAAAGGTAGTGTAGGTAATCCCTCTACCACTACTATTTCTGATGTCCATTTAGTAGAGGGGCTTAAACACAATTTGTTAAGCATAAGTCAATTGTGTGACAAGGGTTATAAAGTTTCTTTCACAAAAACTTGCTGCATAATTGAACATGCTGAACAGAACGCTGTGTTTAAGGGTGTAAGAGTAAACAATATCTATATGCTTGACCTTTTTGATGTATCTTTAACAAGTACTAAATGTCTAGTTACCTTGAATGATGATTCTTGGCTTTGGCATAGACATTTAGTGCATGTTAATTTCGATTTGCTTAATAAGGTTGTATCTAAGGATCTAGTAGTCGGTCTTCCAAAAATAAAATTTTCAAAAGACCACCTATGTGACGCGTGCCAAATGGGAAAACAAACGAGGGTCTCTTTTAAATCTAAAAATGTAATTTCAACTTCACGACCCCTTGAGCTTCTCCATATGGATCTCTTTGGACCTTCTAGGACAAAGAGCTTAGGTGGAAATTATTATGGTTTTGTAATCGTTGATGACTATTCTAGATTTACTTGGATTATATTCCTTCATAGCAAAGATGAAACTTTTTCTGCTTTTAAGAATTTTGCAAATCTGTCCCAAAACAAAATGAATTCCAAAATAGTTACAATTCGTAGCGATCATGGTGGTGAATTTCAAAACTATCACTTTGATAAGTACTGTGACAAGTATGGTATTGAGCATAACTTTTCAGCTCCTCGAACTCCACACTAAAATGGCGTTGTGGAGCGTAAAAATCGTGTTTTAGAGGAGTTGGCAAGAACAATACTAAATGAGGGTGGATTACCAAAATATTTTTGGGCTGATGCAGTTAGCACAGCTTGTTATGTTTTAAACAGGATCTTAATTCGTCCTATTTTAAATAAAACTCCTTATGAGCTTTTAAAAGGAAGAAAGCCAAACTTGTCACATCTTCACGTATTCGGTTGTAAGTGTTTTGTTTTGAATAATGGTAAGGAAAATATTGGGAAGTTTGATGCAAAAGCGGATGAAGGTATCTTTCTTGGATACTCACAATCAAGTAAAGCATATAGAGTATATAATAAGCGTTTACTTACTGTTGAAGAATCTGTCCATGTTTCTTTTGATGAGTCTTATCCGAAAAGTGTCGGAAAAGGTATTTCTTTTGATGACGCAGGTGTATCTACAGAAGACATACTCAAGGAAGCTGTTACGGAAACTGATCAGTCCAGAACAGTTGCCCATGAGAAGGAGGAAGATACTAGTCATGAAGAAGATGAGGAAGAAAGGACAGCTGAAGTGAATGACCTTCCACCAGCTTGGAAATCTTCAAAAGACCATCCTATTGACAACATCTTGGGATATATTTCAAAGGGAGTAATGTCTCGTTCTAAGATAAGTAATTTTTGTTCTCACTTCGCTTTTGTTTCACAAGTAGAACCTAAAAATGCCAAAGAGGCCTTGATTGATGAATGTTGGCTAATGGCCATGCAAGAAGAGCTTAATCAATTTAAAAGAAATGACGTTTGGGAACTTGTCCCTCGTCCGCGAGATCATCATATCATAGGTACTAAATGGGTTTTTAAAAATAAGCTTGATGAAAACGGAGTGATAACTAGGAACAAGGCACGTTTAGTAGCACAAGGGTATAACCAAGAGGAGGGCATAGACTATGAGGAAACTTATGCTCCAGTTGCTCGCCTTGAAGCTATACGTCTCTTGCTTGCCTATGCGTGTTCTAATAATTTTAAGCTTTACCAAATGGACGTAAAGAGTGCATTTCTAAATGGTGTCATAAATGAAGAGGTATATGTCTCACAACCTCCTGGTTTTGAGAATGCTGAAAATCCAGATTATGTTTACAAATTAAAACGAGCTTTGTATGGTCTTAAACAAGCCCCTCGGGTTTGGTATGAAAGGCTTAGAAAATTTCTAATTGATCATGGATATTCAAGAGGTAAAGTGGATAATACTCTCTTTATTAAACACAAGGGAAAGCACATTCTTTTAGTTCAAGTTTATGTAGACGATATAATTTTTGGTTCAACTAACACACACTTGGTCGAAGAATTTTCTAACGTTATGCAGGGTGAATTTGAGATGAGTCTTATGGGGGAGCTGAATTACTTCCTAGGTCTTCAGATAAAGCAACTTGATGAGGGTACAACAATATGTCAAACAAAGTACTGCAGAGAACTACTCAAGCACTTTGGAATGAACGACTCAAAATCAATTGACACCCCTATGCCTACCAACGGAAATCTAGATAAAGATGAGCATGGTAAGAGTGTAGATGTCAAAAAGTTTAGAGGTATGATTGGGTCTCTTCTGTATCTTTCTGCTTCTAGACCTGACATCATGTTTAGTGTTTGTATGTGTGCACGATATCAATCAAATCCTAAGGAATCACACTTGAAAGTTGTTAAGCATATATTTAGATATCTTCATGGAACATCTAAATATGGGCTTTGGTATTCCAAAGGAAGTGATTGTAGCTTAGTAGGTTACTCCGATTCTGATTTTGCTGGCTGCAAATCAGATAGGAAAAGCACGAGTGGTACATGTCACTTGTTTTCAAACTCTTTGGTAAGTTGGCATAGCAAAAAGCAGGTATATGTGGCTTTGTCAACTGCAGAGGCTGAGTACGTTGCAGCCGGTAGTTGTTGCGCTCAGATTTTGTGGCTAAAGCAACAACTACAAGACTTTAACATTCAACTCAAACGTATTCCAATAAAATGTGACAACACTAGTGCCATAAACCTTACTAAAAATCCTGTTTTACACTCACGCACTAAACACATAGAGATTAGACATCACTTTCTTCACGATAATGTTGAAAAAGAAGACGTTGTATTTGAGCATGTTGATACTAAAAACCAGCTTGCTGACATTTTCACTAAACCTTTGGCAACGGAACCGTTCTTTAACATTCGTCGTGAATTAGGGATCTTAGATCTCTCTCCATTGTTGTCTTAAGCATGTTTGTTCTTATTTATATTATGCCTCACCTTGGTTGATGAGATTTGTTTTAGATTTCATTTATACCTCACAAGGTTACATCAACAGAGGTAATATCACTCCTTTCTATATCTCTTTTAGAACTATGTGATTGTGTATGTTAGAACAAAATTCCTTATTTTCGTTTATGTGAATTTCTTTGCATATATTGTTTGAACATTAATATCTGATTTGTGAATTATGCTTGGGCATCATTATCATGACATACTTCATAATGCATAACCATACTGCATAAAAATTAATTAAAATTTGGTTTGGCATTAGTATGTATCGATTCAAAGATGTATGTATCGATTCATGTTTTCTTCATTTCACATCTGTCAAAATTGGTTCAATATGCATCGATTCATTCGTCGTTTGTATCGATACATAGAACCTTTAAAAACAAAAATGCGTGACCTGGATCGATCCATTCCAATATGCATCGACACATACTGATTGTTATTTGGATTAAATGCATTTTCTTTCACTGCATTTCATTGCATGTTGCTTGAGTTTTCCTTTTCAGATTAGTTGCACCTTATATGTCTTGGCTTATGTAATTTTTAAATACTTTCTACTAGTTAAATGCTTATTTCCTTCTGCTTACTTCTGGTGTTATTGCCCTTATTTGTCATTCTTTGTGACTGATTCTTTACTTTTTAAGCTTCATTCTTTGTGATTGTTAGCTTCTTTATCATTTTTGCTGTGTCCTGCTACAACATGTTGCCTTGATAAAACTGTTTTTTTTCGTCTTTTCGATGTTGACAAAGGGGGAGAAATGAAGATGTTGATAGATATGCACAAACTCAGGGGGAGTATCACACATCTTGCTAAAAATTTGCCATCATAAAAAAGGGGGAGTTTGTGAGCAAATTCTTTACTTTGAATAAGTTTTGAATGATAGCAAATTGTGTGATCATTGTCTAATTGTTGGTTGTGCATTATTTTACATGTTTCATTTGTGTTTTTAGCCTATACTATTGTTTCGTGTCTATACATAAAGATCCACATTGATACATTTCTTAAAAGAACTCATAAAAACTGTTTTGTGTCAGTATGTATCGACACATGTTCATCTGCATCGATACATAAATTTGTTTTAAATCACAAAACGTTTTTGCTTCAGTATGTATCGATACATACGAGCTTTGTATCGATACATGCTTAGTTAAAATGTTCTATGTATCGATACATACGAGCTTTGTATCGATACATGCTCAGTTAAAATGTTCTATGTATCGATACATACGAGCTTTGTATCGATACATGCTTGTATTAATTCTCTAAAATTAATCAAAGCTACAGTATGTATCGATGCATAATCTTTTGTATCAATACATAATTCTGTTTTGTCTACTAACAACTTCTGTCTTTCACATATAAGAAGTATTTTGACAGCTCAGTTAAAGTGCACGAATTCAGAAGTGAAAAACAGTTGTAACACAAATCAAAGGAGTGTGTAGCAACAATTATTTTTGAGCAGTTAGAAACCTGAAAGAGACTTCATCTTCTTCATCTTCTCAATCTCTTTTCTTCAAGAACATCAACACATAATCATTCTTGTTCTTTGGATTAAAGGATCAACGAGATAACGTTCAGTGGAACGATCAAGGATCTAGCTGAGGTGTTCAGTGGAACGATCGAGGATCTAGCTGAGTTGAAGGTTGAAGGGGGTTTCGAGGAAAAACCAAATGGTTTGTCCTTCAAGAACTGGAGTGTTCTTGAGGGTTTGTTAGTCACGTTTGCAGAACAGATTCAGCCGTAGCGTAGGGTTTGGAAATTGGGTAATTTCGCAAATAGGTCGTGGAACCGGTGAATTGTTTGCAATTTCTTACAGGAAATTCTTGATCGAGCTCAGATCAAGTGGAGGTTTTATACAAGAAGAAGATCTTGGGATTTAGATTTCTGTCTTTGTATTGAAACCTTGTATCAATGAATTCAGCATTATTGATAATTACAGTTCTCAATTTCATTTGAAATTGAGAAGGAGACGTACCCACACGCGAGGACGACAGTGGGGAACTTCCTTACCAAATCTCTGCGTATCGTATTCTTTCCTTATCTATCTTTACTTTTTCAACAGTTTTGTGATTTCAGTTGGTGGATTGTGGCTGTACATTTTGTGATACAATAGTGGAAAGAAAACTTCTTTATATAAACTCCACCATTGTTCATCATTGATCACATACACACCAAATGTTTGACAAAACTGTCAGCTGAGTTTTATTCATTGGAATCAGAATTTAGTGATAAGTGCATTTGATTTGATAATATTCTGGTGTTAATATTCTCTATCGTTCTAATTCAAATCCAACAATAAATTCGCGTGTCCGATTTTCTAGTAGCGGTTCAGAATAGACGGAAGTCGATTCGGGACTGTAATTTTCCGCTATGTTTCAATAACTCTGATAAGATTTTTTAAATCCGTTTTTTAAAAAAGAGGTGATCTATTCACCCCCCCTCTCGATCACTAGCCACACCGTCTAACAGATATCACCTAGGACTAGGGATACCCTATGGTTACCAGATTATTCTTGTTAAATTGAAATGCTTGATTTCATCATAATCACCTAAGGGCTTAGATGTTAGATTGAATACCAAAGGTTTCCCTCCGAGGTCTTAGGGGGAAATAATCTTAAGATCCGGTAATTGAAACAATGTTCAAAATTAAGGAGATATACACTCAAGGGTCATTACAGGAGAGTTTTATACACCTTCCTTGGCATATCATATTAGTCTGTGAAAATATTTATTTGTTTTACTTTTCCTTATAGTGAATTTTACCAAACCCAAACTCTTACTTTTGTTCAATTTAGTCATTGTTTACTCTTATATTGCTGCGCAATCCTTGAGATCGATCTTTGGAAAACATCCCTCTTATTACTACATTGGAAAAAATAATACACTTGCTATTTTTCTGATCATGTTTTTGACGCCGTTGCCGGGTATTGCCAAATATAAGTTTAAAATTATCTCAATTGAAATTTTGTTGCTCTGCAACTAAAATTTATTTTCCGTATTTTGAATATTTTATTTCGATTATATCAAATAATCTGTGTCTGATATTTGTATGCGAGGTAAGGCCTCGGCTGATTTTCCTTTTGACGCAGAAAACGAGAGAACCTTGCGGGCAAGACTCAGACAAGCTCGATTAGCCAGATTGGAATCAGACGAAGAACAACTTTCCATCCATTCAAGCTCAGACTCAGGTTCCAATGGAGAGATCGAAACTATGGCTGATATTCCATCGCCACCAGAAAGACTGTTGGGAGACTACGGAGGTGCCAATGCACAAACCGGCAGATTAACTATTGTCAACCAACCAGTGAACGTGGCTAATTTCCAGTTGCACCAGAATACCATTAATCAGCTTGAAAGGAAGAATTTTACTGGAAAAGTGAATGAAGATGCAAATAAGCACTGGCAGAGGTTTCTGACCATGAGCAACACTCTAAAAATTGATGGTCACACTGAAGAAGCCAAGAAGTTGAGAGTATTCCCGTTTACCTTAGTGGAAGAAGCTGAAGAATGGTTTTATTCTTTACATGCCGGTAGCATCACAACTTGGGAAGAAATGGAAAAGGCATTCCTGAATGAGTATTTTCCAGCGTCGGTATTTCTGCGGAAGAGGTATGAAATTTTGAATTTTAAGTAGAAGGACGGGGAAACTTTGGGAGACGCCTATAAGAGATTCAAGAGAGTCCTGGTAGCCTGCCCCGCCCATAATATGCATGCAACTGAACAAATGCAAATGTTTGTGAATGGTCTTAAAATAAAGACCAAACAACTGATTGATACCGGAGCCGGTGGTTCCAATTTTTTTTCAATAGCCACCGGTATTAAGAAGATCATTGAAGCTATTGCTGCTAATGAGCACATGGAGTTGTATGATAGGTGCCAAAGCAAACCAGAAGGGGTTATAGATTTAAAGCTGGAAACTAATAAAATTTGTATTGAAGATACTATAGCTGCTGAAGTTGATAGGAAGCTGAAGGCGATGAATATAGGCACCCAACCGGTGGCACAGGTCC
Source organism: Lathyrus oleraceus (assembly GCF_024323335.1). Lineage (NCBI taxonomy): Eukaryota > Viridiplantae > Streptophyta > Magnoliopsida > Fabales > Fabaceae > Lathyrus > Lathyrus oleraceus. The sequence continues at coordinate 47,046,289 of NC_066582.1, forward strand.
AACCAGTCCCTACTGTCTGCTGTGAAATTTGTAGTGGTCTGCACCAAACTTTTTATTGTTTTGCAACTCCTCAACAAGTGGAGGAAATCAAATTTTTGAAGCAGAATAATCCTTATTCCAACACGTACAATCCGGGTTGGAAAAATCATCCCAACTTCTCATGGAAAGACCAAAAAGGAACTGCTCCTCAACATGGTTAATACCAAACTCAATATCAACAACAACAGCAACAACAAGCCCTTAAGAATGCTGATTGGGAAATTGCAATTGAAAGAATGGCTGTCCATAATGTTCAATTTCAAGAAGAAACCCGGAACAATAAGAAAAACACCACGGCATCTATAAAGAATCTTGAAGTCCAAATGGGGCAAATCACTCAGCAACTAGCTTCGAGTTCTCAAGCACAAGGTGCTTTACCTAGTGCAACCGTGACAAATCCTAGAGAGCATAATAGTGTGAGCGCGGTGACAACACGAAGTGGTAAAATTGATGAAGTTGTTGAGGAAGTGGATGAAGAGGAAGACCAATTGATCGAAGTGGACCTTGAGATCAAAGAAAATGAAGTTGTTAGAGAAGAAGTGGTAGCACCGAAACCGGTTGTCAAAGAAACAATCATTGAGCCCAAGCCGGTTGTTAAGCTCCCATTCAGCACTAGAAACAAGAAAAAAGGGCAACATGAGAAAAACTTTGAAAAATTATTAGAGTTGTTCAAGAAGCTGGAAATTAACATTCCGTTGTTGGAGGCACCGGAATAAATGCCTACGTATGCCAAGTTTGCGAAGGATATCATTTCTAAGAGGCGTGTCACCGACACTAACCCAATTATTCTAACCGAAACTTGTAGTGCTATTTTGCAGGGTATGAAGATTCCGATAAAGAAGAAGGATCGAGGAGCTGTCACTATTCCATGTACTATTAGAGCTAGGTCGTTCAACAAAGCTCTTATTGATCTGGGAGCTAGTGTGAGTCTCATGCCGTTATCTATTTACAAGAAGCTTGGTATATGGGCTGTGCAAGATACCCGAATGACACTCCAATTTACCGATCATTCGGTCAAGGAAACGTATGGCATTGTTGAAGATGTTCTGGTGAAAATTGATAAGTTTGTATTTTTGGTGGATTTTGTAATTCTTGAAATGCCGGAAGATGAAGAGATCCCTCTCATTTTGGGGAGACCCTTTTTGGAGACGGTACGGTGCTTGATAAACATAGAAGAAGGAACAATGACACTAAAGGTTTATGATAAGGAATTGAAAATCGATGTTCGAAACACCATGAGATTCAAGGATAATATTTGTACCAGTCATACTATAGAGGTTCCGGATCAGGTTACGACATATGATAACCCTTTGCGTACACCCCAGTCACCTTTGGAAATAGTGTTGAGTTTGTCCATTTTCGAGTCGGATAAAGAGGTGGACAATGGGGAATCTGAAGTGCTTGTCTTGTTGGACGCACACACCCCGGTGGGAGGATTTACGCCTACCTCAATCTAGTGAGAAGAATGAAGAACCTAAGAAGGAAACAGAGTTGAAACAACTTCCTGACAATCTCAAATATGTTTTTCTCGAACCTGGAGGAAAATGTCCCGCTATCATAAACTCAAGCCTTCAGAATATCCAAGAAGAAAAGCTCATTCGAGTCCTGAAAAGGTACACAAATGCTATTGGATGGGCAATTGAGGATTTGAAGGGTATTAGCCCTACTGTGTGCATGCATAAATATCACATGGAAGACGACCACAAGCCGGTAGTCCAACCACAGAGGAGACTCAATCCGTCAATGAAGGAAATGGTTTGGAAAGAAGTGGTAAAATTGTTGGATGCAGGTCTTATATATCCCATTTCTGATAGTCCGTGGGTGAGCCGGTGCACGTTGTCCCTAAAAAAGAGGGGACCACCGTAATAAGGAATGAAAAAAATGAGCTAATTCCCACATGGACAATAACCGGGTGGCGCGTTTGCATTGATTACAGAAGGTTGAACACATCAACTAGGAAGGACCATTTTCCTTTGCCATTTATTGACCAGATGTTGGAGAGGTTAGTCAGGCATGACTACTACTGGTTTTTGGATGGATACTCCAGGTATAATCAGATTGCTGTAGCGTCGGAAGACCAAGAAAAGACGACATTCACATGCCCATGTGGTGTTTTTGCTTACCGAAGAATGCCGTTCGAGTTGTGTAATGCTCCTGCCACCTTCCAACGGTGCATGACTTCCATTTTCGCTGACATGCTCAAAAAGCATATGGAAGTCTTCATGGATGACTTCTCAGTCTTTGGATCCTCATTTGATAACTGTTTGACTAATCTCTCTCTTGTTTTAGACAGGTGCCAGAAAACGAACCTAATTCTGAATTGGGAGAAATGTCACTTCATGGTGCATGAGGGGATAATGTTGGGTCACAAAATTTATTATAAGGGAATTGAAGTTGACCAAGCAAAAGTAGAAGTGATCTCTAAACTCCCATTCCTATACAAAAGAGGAGTGGATGGGCTGGTCAGAAGATGTGTCCCGGAGGAGGAGCAAAGGGATGTACTTATAGCTTGTCATGATTCAGACTATGGAGGACATTTTAGTGGAGACTGAACAACAACCAAAGTTCTTCAAGCAGGTATATATTGGCCCATTTTGTTCAAAGATGCCGAGGACATCGTCAAAGAATGCGACAGATGTCAAAGAACGGGGATCATTTCAAAGAGAAATGAATGCCACAAAATGCTATGCTTGAGGTTGAATTGTTTGATGTCTGGGGAATAGACTTCATGGGGCCATTTCCACCATCCTGTGGGAAAAATTACATCTTGGTAGCAGTTGACTATGTATCCAAGTGGGTGGAAGTTGTGGCATTACCCACCAATGACGCTAAAGTGGTGGTGACATTTCTGAAGAACAATATCTTTTCGAGATTTGGGGTGCCAAGAGCACTTATCAGTGATGAAGGCACTCACTTTTTGAACAAACTGATGGAGAACCTGCTGAAGAAGTATAATGTTAAACACAAGATCGCCACTCCATTTCACCCTTAAACGAGTGGCCAGGTCGAAGTGTCCAACAGGCAGATTAAGCAAATATTGGAAAACACTGTGTGCGCATCTAGGAAGGATTGGGCACTAAAGTTAGAAGATGCACTATAGACTTACAAAACAACTTTCAAAACGCCCATAGGTATGTCCCCGTATCAGTTAGTTTATGGTAAAACTTGTCACTTGCCACTAGAGTTGGAGCACAAAGCATTTTGGGCATCCAAATTCTTGAATTATGATCTGGCTAAAGCAGGTGAGTCCCGCATCCTTCAGCTCCATGAGTTAGAGGAATTTCGGAATCAAGCGTATGAAAATGCCAAGCTATACAAAGAAAGGACAAAGAAATGGCACGATCAGAAGCTGCAGAGAAAAGAGTTTGTCGAGGGACAGCTGGTGCTCTTGTTCAACTCCAGGTTAAAGCTTTTTCCAGGAAATTTGAAATACAGGTGGTCGGGTTCGTTTGTGGTTCACAAAGTGTTTCCCCATGGAGCTATTGAACTAAAAAATCCAAATAATGGGGATACCTTCAAGGTAAATGGACAACGGCTAAAGCACTACTATCAGGGACAGGAAAGTGGTCTGATTGAGAATGTTTGTCTCCAAGGATGAGGGAGACGACCGTCGAGCCATGCGACGTTAAACGCAACCCTTCATTGAAAACTACATCTCGACTGGTGATACACCTCTTATGACCCGACTCTAGGAACCATAGCCTATAAGATTTGACTCCTTAGGGTATCCCATGAACATGCATCTTAGAGCTCCAGGTTCGACCTTGTCTTACCTAATGTGAGCATAGGCTATACAACCAAATACTCTAAGTTTGTCGAGATATGGTGGATGTCCCGACCATACTTCTTCATGTGTTTTCATATCTAAAGCAGTCAAAGGACATATGTTTATCATATATGTTGCTGTCAAAACAGCTTCTGCCCAAAACACTTTCTTTAATCTAGCACTAGTCAGCATGCATCTAATTCTTTCCAAAATGGTTCGATTAAACCTTTCAGCCAAACCATTTTATTGGGGAGTACCTGCAGTAAATATGTTCCTTACAATACCAGAGGATGCACAAAAACTATCGAACATCTCAATGCAAAATTTAAAGCCATTGTCTGTTCTCAACCTCTTGACCTTTATGCCAGTCTGATTTTCAACAAGAGTCTTCCAACTTTTGAAGTTCTCAAAAGTTTCATCCTTAGTCTTATGATGAATACCCAAAACTTTATAGAATAACCATCAACTATGGATAGAAAATACCTTGCTCCTGAATGTGATGTACACCTTGCAGGCACCAAAAGATCAACATGGATATAATCAAGGGATCCATGTGTTCTTTGTTTACCTTTATTGAACTTCACTCTGCAATATTTCACGAGTACACATGGTTCAAAAAAATTCAGCTTTTCGACTTTGTCTCCACCAAGTAGATTTTCCCCCTAATTTGACCAGACCCCTTTCACTGACATGGCCCAATCTCATATTCCAGATTTTTCTATTCGACAAAGGTTTCGTAGATGCAACATCTGCAGAACTACTAACAACTTCATCCTCAAGGGTATACAAGCCTTGTTTCTTCATGCCTCTTAAGACTTCCTTCGACCCCATCATGACTTTTAGAATACCTTTCTCTCATTGGAAAACATATCCTTTCTTGTCGAATTCACCAAAAGAAATCAAATTTCTTTTTGAATTAGGTACATACCTGACATTAGTCAACAACCTTATTGACTCATCATGGAGCTTGAATCTCACAGATCCAACACCTAAAATCCTGCAAGCTTTATTGTTTCCAAGCAATACAGATCCACCATCTTAATCATATAATTCCTAGAACAAGTCTTTGTTTGGATTCTTGTGCCAAGTGCAACCTGAATCCATAATCCACTCTTTACTTGAGTCGTCGCTTGAAACCACAAGAACACCAGATGAGTCGAAATCATCTTGAACAATGGTTGTGTTTCCATTATCCTTATCTCCATGATATTTCAGGCGTTCTGGGTATGTTTTTTTGTTATGACCCTCATTCTTATAGTGATAATAACGCATACCTGTTATACGGTGAACTGACTTTGTGTTTTTTTGCTTTGAAAAGCAATGTTGCGGATAGCAAGAGTCGCCACCGCCTTTTCTTTTATCCAATAAGGAAAGGCGGAAAAGAACAGGAAAGACCTTGATTAGATTTTGAGTTCGGGAGGTACATTATACAAAGGGAAGGTGTTAGCACCCTTTGTATCCATGGTTATCCATGGGCTCTTAATTGCTTAACTCACTTATGTTTTCCTTGTTTGAGAAAGTGTTTGAGAAATGTAGTGTGTTTAGAAAATATTTTGAAAGGAGAGTTTAACTTTTGTAATGATTCTTGTACGAATGTATACAAAGTGTTTATCTCGTTTGATTTTGAAATATGTTTAGAAAAATATAACTCGGCGATGATTCTGGTGCGAATGTATACCAAGTGGTGATTTTCTAAAAGATGTTTTGAAAAGTGTGAGGTGTGAAAAGTATTTTAAGCTGTGAGCAAGCATTTAAGAGTTATACCTAACCAAGGTCTTTATAGGTATTTCCTATCCTTAGGAGGGTAAAACTGTCCTTACTATTGAGAAGTAAGTAGTCTTATCCTTTGGATGTAGAGGGACATCGTAGGGTCGTCGATCGGTCATTGAAAGCAACATTTGTAAGGATACCTTAGCATTCGAAGGGACGATCATCATTTAACCGTAGGCTACCACGAAGGGTCATCGAGGGACAAAGTCATGTGTTCGAAGGCAACATTCGAGGGACTATGATGATTTAACCGAAGGGTCTTTGCTAAGGGTATCCTTACATTCGCGGGACATGGCCTTGATATCGTAAGGCAACAAAAAGAGGGCCCAGATTATATGTTTGAAGGCAATGTAATCAGTCAAGTAATTAAAATGAATTTTCACAAGGGTATCCCACAAATAAAGTGGAATACCTAGCAAACTGTCTCTTCAGGAGTATGTGAACCCTGTTTGCAATTGAGTTGGGCGGAGGTAACCTTTGTGCAGATGAGTTTCCTTTAGGGTATCCGGGGGTTACTCTGAATTCTCTTCGTTAGCCTCCAGGGTTTTTCCGGTTGCCTCTGTTAGGGTTTGCTTGTTCCCTCTCTGTCTCTGTCCCTCTATTCTCTATGTGAAGTTCTAGTATTTATAATAATTGTGTCTTGGTGGGCTCAGAATTAAGCCCAAAATTTTCTGGTATTTCGTGAGCTCGCTAGGCGAGTGAGGTAGCGAGGGATTCGCCTAGCGAAGGCTTTGCTCGCCTAGCGAGCATGCCAGTTTAGGTCATCTTCTGGATTTGGCAACCTGTGCGCTGGACCTCTGTTCCTTTAACATTAATGTCTTGAACATGGATTAGAATATCTTGAAAAATGCCCTGAATACTTAACGGGCAAATTTTGGGGTATGACAGCTGCCCCTGTTCAATATTCATAAACCGAGAGAGTTAGAATGGTATGTATGCCATTCGTGGTCTGGAGGTGGAAGATTATTGAACGTTTAGAATGCCCCAAAAATTTGCGCTTGTTCATTAGAAGTTAGTTTTGATGGAGATGGGCTTAGAGATGCCATCCAGAAAGTATGATGATGGGGGCTTCAGAGTGCGTCGTGCATTAGACCATATCTGAAGACATGGGTGTCATACTGGGTCGCACGCTAGGCCGTATAATGAGTCATCCATTAGGTGTTGTTAGGGTGAGCTGAACCTGATGAGATAAGGATCAGAATGGGTCATACGCTGCTGGGGATAAAGGATCAGAATGGATCATACGCTAGATCGTATCTGAGTTGCAGAATGAACTGTCCGTTAGGATGCATCTGGAGAGGTAAAGATCAGAATGGATCGTACGCTAGATCGTATCTGAGTAGCAGAATGAGTCATCCATTAGGCGGGCGACTTCACTGGGGATGGAAGATCAGACCGGATCATACGCTAGATCGTATCTGAGTAGCAGAATGAGCCGTCCATTAGGCTGTATCTGAGATAAAAGGTAGTCGTATGCTAGACTACAGTTCAGAATATAGCGTATGCTAGGTAGTATCTGGGTAGCAGAATGAGCCGTCCGTTGGGCTGTATCTGATGATAAAAGGTAGTCGTACGCTAGACTACATTTCAGAATATACCATACGCTAGGTAGTATCTGAGGAATAAAGATCAGAATGGATCGTACGCTAGATCGTATCTGAGCAGCAGAATGAGCCGTCCGTTAGGCTGTATCTGATGATAAAAGGTAGTCGTACACTAGACTACACTTCAGAATGTACCGTATGCTAGGTAGTATCTGAGGGGCTGAACATCCAAATGGGTCGTACGCTAGACCGTATTGGAACAGTTGAAGGAACCATACGTTAGGCTGAATCATAATGAACCGTACGTTAGGCTATATCTGATAATATTTGTATATGTTGTATTTGCAATAAATGTCTGGGATGGGCTTAAATATGCCATCATTAGGAGGATGTCAGAATGCTCATCAGAACGAACATTCATATGGATTATATCTGAAAGATGCATCTGAATCTCAAATGTAACCGATGAGGGTGTCCGTCTGAATGAACCTTTATTTTGACTGTATCGGGAGGATAATTAACCTGAAAAAAAGTTAACCTCATGCCATGTCATGATGCATGAGATGTTTTATGCTTTTGAAAATAAATGCGAACATTGCATGCATGTATATGGTGTGAAATGATGCATGAATGAATCATGCGTCTGAAAATTTTTGCCAGGGGAAAATAAATCCCCATACTCTGGTTGGAGATATTTGTATTGATGACCCTTTCTTAGCTAGCTGGGGATATCTGATTTCTTGTCTGATGGTAGAAATATTCACCAGGACCTGGCTGGGGGATAAAAGAGATGACCAATCTGTCTAGCAATGCCATTTTCTTCTGGGAAATAACTGGTTTTGCTAGGGAATAGGATTAGCAACTGGATTCATCGGAAAGCATGGTTAGACTTTATCCTCGATCCTAAAGTCTTTTAGTAATTGCTATTTCTATTTTGTACATGTATTTTCGGTAAACATCAATCATGTTCAAACACATATATTAATTCGAATTAAATCAATGGACGTTTATGCAAACAAAACAGAGAAAGTAAAACAAAAGCATCTTTTTGGAAATAAAATTGTATCGATTTTGAAAGAGGGCCTATAAATAGGCAATTTGAGTACAAGGAGACAGAAATCCTAGTAAGAGGAAATTGTCAAGAAAACAAAGAAAAAGCTATGAAGAAAAAGTCCTATTGATTTTAATTCCACTACTGTCATTATGTCTTCAAGCCTCTCATCCCCTGTTGTCGGATAGAAGTGATTGGCTTGTTCAGTCCGTTTGACTTGGGTGAAGCTGACCGAGAACGGGACATAGTCATACGCTTTTATCCCTAATTTTTGCCTGGACCGCCTTTTCAGGTTTTCAGTCCACCAGGATACCCTTTTTTGCCCAAGCCGCCTTTTCAGGTTTTCGACTTGCCGGGTGTACATTTTTATATGTTAATCCCTAATTTTTTCCCGAACCCTTTTGGTTCGCCGGGATGCCCTTACTTTTGCCTAGATACGTCGACCTAGCGGGTCTCTTTTATGCATAGTATTTTTTAACTATGTCTGCATTCACGGGATGTGGGAAGTCTTTGCCATCCATTGTAGCAAGCATCATGGCTCCACCAGAGAATACCTTCTTAACTACAAACGGCCCTTCGTATGTGGGAGTCCATTTGCCTCTAGAATCACCTTGTGGTAGAATGATACGCTTTATTACCAAGTCGCCAATTTGATATACCTGTCTCTTGATTTTTTTATTAAATGCCTAGATCATGCGCTTCTGATATACCTGCCCATGACAAATAGCCGCAAGTCTCTTTTCATCAATCAAATTTATCTGATCGAGTCGAGTCTGAATCCATTCATCTTCATCTAAGCCTGCATCTTTCATAATTCTTAAAGAGGGAATCTGAACTTCCACTGGTAAAATGGCTTCCATTCCGTAGACTAAAGAGAAAGGAGTCGCCCCTGTCGAAGTGCGCACTGAAGTGCGATAACCATGAAGAGCAAAGGGTAACATCTCATGCCAGTCTTTGTATGTTACTGTCATCTTTTGTATGATCTTCTTAATATTCTTATTAGCAGCTTCCACGGTGCCATTCATCTTTGACCGGTACGGAGAAGAGTTATGGTGTTTTATTTTGAACTACGTGCAGAGTTCAGTAATCATCTTGTTGTTCAAATTAGTACCATTATTAGTGATAACTCTTTCAGGGATGCCATACCGACAAATGAGACTATTCTTGATGAACCGTGCCACCACATTCTTGGTGACAGAAGCAAATGAGGCTGCCTCTACCCACTTTGTAAAGTAATCAATAGCAACAAGAATGAAATGATGTCCATTAGAAGCAATAGGTTTAATCTCTCCAATCATATCAATGCCCCACATTGCAAAGGGCCAAGGTGCTGTCAACACGTTCAATGGAGTAGGAGGTACATGTACTTTGTCCGCATAGACGTGACACTTGTGGCAAGTTCTGGAGTGATGGTGGCAATCAGCTTCCATGGTAGACCAATAATACCCTGCTCTCAGGATCTTCTTGGCCATCGTATGTCCACTAGAATGAGTCCCAAAAATACCGTAGTGTATGTCTTCCATAATCTTTTCTGCTTCCCTTTTATCTACGCAGCGCAGCAAAGTCGAATCATGATTACGTTTGTATAATACTCCATTGCTCAAAAAGAATTTAGCGGAGAACTTCCTCAAAAATTTTCTGTCATTGATGGATGCCCCTTCAGGGCATTCCTGAGTTTCTAAATATCTTTTTACTTCGTGGAACCAAGGTTTCTCTTCTACTTCATCTGTATTAAGTTCATAACAATATGCTGGTTCATCTAATCGTTCAACGGTGATCATGGAAGCTTCATCATCCCATTTGACTCTGAACATAGATGACATGGTAGCCAATGCGTCTGCCAACTGATTCTCTTCTCGTGGAATATGTTCGAATGTAATCTCTTCAAAGTATGGGATTAATGTCAACACCCGCTCTCGATAAGGGATGAGATTCAGATGTTTAGTGTCCCATTCTCCTTTGATCTGACTGATTACTAAGGCTGAGTCTCCGTACACACTCAAAAACTTGATTCTCAGGTCTATAGCAGCTCTGAGTCCTAAAATACATGCTTCATACTCAGCCATATTGTTGGTACAGTCAAAACATAGTCTAGCAGTGAAAGGCGTATGGCAACCCCTGGGAGAAATAATTACAACACCAACACCATTGCCCAATGCATTAGAAGATCCGTCAAAAACCATAGTCCATCGGGATCCCATTTCGGGTCCTTCATCTGGTCCAGGTTCTTCATACTCAGTAACAAGCATGACATCCTCATCTGGGAACTCAAAATTCATAGATTGGTAATCATCAACTGCTTGATGAGCCAAATGATCAGCTAACACGCTTCCTTTGATTGCTTTCTGAGTAGTATATTGTATATCATACTCTGTTAAAATCATCTGCCATCTTGCTATTCTTCCGGAGAGGGCAGGTTTCTCAAATACATATTTGATAGGATCCATCTTAGAAATCAATAAAGTGGTATGATTCAACATATACTGTCTTAGTCGGCGAGCAGCCCAAGCCAAAGCACATCAAGTTTTCTCGAGCAATGAGTATCTTGTTTCACAGTCGGTAAACTTTTTGCTAAGGTAGTATATGGCATGCTCTTTTCGACCAGACTCGTCATGTTGCCCCAACACACACCCCATTGAATCTTCTAACACGGTCAAATACATGATTAGAGGTCTTCCTTCAACTGGTGGCATCATAATTGGAGGTTCTTGGAGATACTTCTTGATTTTGTCAAAAGCTTCTTGACATTCATCATTCCATATCATCTCTTGATTTTTTCTCAGTAATTTGAAGATGGGTTTGCAGGTAGCAGTCAAATGGGAGATAAACCGGGCAATGTAATTCAAGCGTCCCAAGAAACCTCTGACTTCTTTATCTGTACGGGGAACCGGAATTTCTTGAATGGCTCTCACCTTAGCCGGGTCAACCTCAATTCCTTTACCACTGACAATAAAGCCCAAGAGTTTACCGGATCCTACTCCAAAGGTGCATTTGTTCGGGTTCAATCTCAACTTGTACCTCTTTAACCTCTCAAACAGTTTGTATAAATGATCGAGATGTTCTTCTTCAGTATGAGATCGGGCTATCATGTCATCCACATATACCTCTATTTCATGATGGATCATATCATGGAACAAGACCACCATAGCACGCTGGTATGTTGCCCCTGCATTCTTTAAACCGAATGGCATTACTTTGTAACAGAAAGTGCCCCATTGCGTCATAAACGTAGTTTTCTCCATGTCTTCAGGTGCCATCTTAATCTGGTTATAACCTGAGAATCCATCCATGAATGAGAATACCTTGTGTTGAGCGGTGTTATCCACCAGAACATCAATGTGCGAAAGTGGAAAGTCATCTTTGGGACTCGCTTTATTCAAATCTCTGTAATCTACACACATTCGTACCTTACCATCCTTCTTTGGCACTGGTACCACATTAGCAACCCATTGAGAATAAGAAGTAACAGCCAGAAAACCTGCATCAAATTGTTTCATAACCTCGGCTTTGATTTTCTTAGACATTTCAGGACGCATGCGACGAACCTTTTGCTTAACAGGATGACAATCTTCCTTCATTGGCAAACGATGCACTACTATATCAGTATCCAGTCCTGGCATGTCTTCATAAGACCAAGCAAAAATCTCTCTATAGTCGTGTAACATCTGAATCAATCTTTCTTTGACAATGTTTTCCAAGCCTGCTCCTATTTTGACTTCTTTCTTGTCTACTTCAGTACCCAGATTTACAGTTTCAATTGATTCCTCATGCGGCTGTATAGTCTTTTCTTCTTGCAGTAACTGTCTGGCAAGCTCTCCAGGTACTTCACAATCTTCCTCACTTCCATCCTCGGCTTGGTAGATCGAATTTTCAAAGTCATAATGAACAGTAGCAGAATTATTATCAATAGGATCCAGAGTGGATATGGATCTGCAATTTGTTACGTGAGTATGTGTAAGAAAGCATAACTTGTTTAAAAGATGACAGAAAAGATGAAGAGCGCAATATTTGAATGCAAAAATTCCATTGATTTATTGAATGTGGATATGCTTATGAAAATGACAAAACCCTTGAAAAATTAGCTATTGTGCCCCGGGTATCGACACAATGCTTTAAACAATTAGAAAATTTGAAACACTAAAATAGCAATAACAGTTACTCCTGACTAAAGGAAATCAGGATAGTGTCTTCAGCCTTCCAATTATTGAGTCCGTCACCAATCGTTGGGAAAATCCAATTATCCAAGTCGCAATCGCTATCAGCATCTTCTACAACATTAATCTGATCTTTGACTACCTTTTCAGAGCGAAATCCCAGGCCAAATCTATCAGACTTGTACGGTACATCGATCAGTTGACCCCAACTAGTACGACCACCATCTTCGACCACGGCCTGAGCGTCTTTCAGAGAAGTCATGGCAGGAGGAGCACGGATAACCTTGGGCACACGGGAAGTTGGCTTAAGGACAGGACTGGTCGGAGGAACTACTTCAAATGACTGAGAAGGAGTCTCAAAGAATTCACCATCCATCTCGACGTATCTGAAGGGATGCACACTACTGACAATATACTCTTCTTCTCCATACACAGTGACAATCTTACCTTCTATTGGATACCTCAGCTTTTGATGGAGAGACGAAGCTACAACACTTGCCCCATGAATCCAAGGGCGTCCCAGCAAGCAGGAATAGGCAGGACAAATGTTCATTACGTGAAAGGTAGTGTTGAAGACTTGAGATCCTATCTTGATAGGGAGAACCACTTCACCACGGACAACACTCTTCGCACCATCGTAAGCACGCACCACAACATCACTAGGTTTCAGTTCAATGCTTTTACAGTCAAGTTTATCGAGCACAACTTTCGGTAACACATTCAAAGAAGAGCCATTATCGATCAACACATGAGACAAGGTGATCCCCTTACACTCAATGGAGATATGCAGAGCTTTATTGTGATTCTTTCCTGCTGGTGTCAGGTTAGCATCGGAAAAGCCTAGGCCATTGTCAACAGCCAAGTTAGCAACATAATTTTCGAACTGATCAACAGATGTCTCCTGAGGTACATGAGCGGTCTTCAAGAATTTTATCAATGCATTGGCATGAGGCTCAGAAGATAACAACAAGGATAACATCGAAATTTTAGACGGAGTATGCCCCAACTGTTCTACCACATCAAAATCACTCTTGCGGATGATTTTCAGCATTTCTTCCATTTCCTGTTTGGCAACATCTTCGGTAGTAACTTCGACTGGTGTCCTTGACTGAGAAGGATTGATTACTGGTTCCTTTCCTCGAGTTTCAGGGACGGGAGGTGAGATTTCTGGAGAAAAGATCCTTCCGCTTCGAGTAATTTTACTAGTCCCAACAATGTCAACGTCATTAGGATTAGCAGAATTATCATCTTGCTTTATGCCGTGGATGTAAACATCACCTCCATAATTCCACGGAATGACTTTGCTTGAGGAATACGGTACTGGGCCAGGTGCAGTAATAATTAGGGGAGCTACCTTGGGCTCAGCAGTAATCTTCACAGGCACTCTAGTAGCGGTAATCTTCACTGGAACTTTGGACCTAGCAATCACAGATATTTCTTCAATATGGTTTTCCACCTTAGGAATCTTTTCAAAGAGAATTGTACAATCATCCATTAGCTGTTGAATACCATTCCTCAACTTTAAGCAATCATTGGGTCGGAGTATACAGAGATTGCAATTTTCAGCACAACCTGGAAATAAACCAGCTTGCATTAAATTCTTCTTGATGATCAGGAGAGAAGATGCTAAGTCAGCTATATTAGAAATGTGAGAATTGTCATCCACAGCATTAACAGTCTTGTCATGATTAGACATAGGAGCAGTGATGACATTAGGAGTCTCCGGAGGATCAAATTCAATTTCTCCAGCGTCGATCATATCCTGAATCTTATTCTTCAACAACCAACAATCGTTTGTATCATGCCCGGGGCTATCGGAGTGATATGCACACCTGGCATTGGGATTATAACGAGGAGAAGTAGTGTTGGGATTTGCAGGAGGGTCTCTGAGGGTAATTAAACTTGCTTTTAGCATACCCTGCAGTGCCTGTGCTAAAGTCATAATGATCCTCGTAAACTGTCTCCTTGGCCTGTCTTGTCTGTGTTGGAAGTTTTGAGATGACGGTGCTGTAATCGTAACTGCTCCAACAGCATGGTCACGGTTTTTCTTGTTATGACCCCTTTGACCGTACACAGCATTTGATTCATTCTTCCCCTGATAGGACTTTTTGGTGCTTGCCGAGGTAGTCACCTGTATCTTTCCACTTCGAATGCCACTTTCAACATGTTCACCCGTTAATATAAGTTCAGTGAAACCCGATGAGGAACGTCCCAATAGATGGCTGTAGAATGGTCCAGTCAGTGTACCCATGAACATGTCCACTAATTCTCGATCAGTCATAGGGGGTTTGACTCTGCCAGCCAAATCTCTCCATTTTTGAGCATATTCTTTGAAGCTTTCTTTAGATCGCATAGACATATTCTGTAATTGTAGCCGAGTAGGCGCCAATTCAGAATTATACTGGTAGTGCTTGTAGAAAGCTGTCGCTAAATCAGTCCAGGTACGGATGTTAGAGCTCTCGAGCTGATAATACCACTCTAACTGTGTGCCAGACAGACTCTCTTGGAAGAAATGGATCCATAGCTTCCTATCAGTGGTATACGGCTGAATCTTTCTCACATAAGCTCTCAGATGCATCTGAGGACAAGACGCACCATCATACTTAGTGAAAGCGGGGACCTTGAATTTGCGGGAAATGACCACATCAGAGACCAGACCTAAGCCTTCGAAATCCAGACCGGGCGCCTTCTGACCCTCCATAGCTAGCATGCGTTCTTCCAGCAACTTATACTTATCATCTTTTGGAGAGTACTGTTCATTTTCATAATCTTCATCGTCGTCTTCAGGGTCGAAGGGATCAACATTCTCATCTTCCGAATCATTTTCCGTCTCCTCTTCTAGATCCTTCGGAATTCTAATCTTGACTCCTGCGGCCTGTCCTTTAAGCCTTCTTCCCGGGTTAATGTAACTCACAACTTTCTTGTCTTTCTTCTTCTCGAGCAAGAGAGCCTTCAGCTCTTCCTGCCCCTTGGATAAGTTCAAGATCATCTCCTGGAATTGAGTATTCTGAGCCTGAAGATCTTTGACAGTTTGTTCGAGAGCCATCTTTCTGTTTAGAGGGAAGACCGTGAGAATATTGGTCCTTTAGAATACATGTTATGCAATGTTATGTTATGCTATGCAATGTATGAAATGTTTTCAAGGACTTTTGGATTTTAACTTTGCGCAAACCACCAAAAAGGGGAATTTTTATTAATAATTTCTTTAATCAATGTTCATTACAAAAAATAATAAAAATATAATGAAAGCTCAAGTCTCCCAGGGACGGCTTCTTTTTGGGCGGAGATATGCATTGAGTCTTCGTTCCTCATTAAGCTGGCTGGTGAGCTCTAATACTTTCTTCCTTTCTGCACCGAACTGAGTTTCAAAAGTATCCCTTTCCTCTCTCAACTGGATCCAGGATTTCTTCAATTCTTCAACATTGGTAGGCATATCTGGATAAGGAATGATCTGAGGGGCACCTCCTTCCACTTTTGGCTCGACAATCAGAGGTCCGATTGCAAGATATGGCATGGTAAGCTCACGAGCTCTGGCGCGTACCCATTTGAGATAAGGTTCCATAGGAATAGAGTTTTTCTGTCCTAAAGTACTTCTTTTCACCATGCCCCAGGCTCGTACAAACCTTTGACGGAGACCTCGAGAGTCGTTGTCATAGTCAAACACAGTGCCTTGAATAATTATTTCATGTGGACCATCTCTTCGAGCATAACCAAACTGACGTAGGGCTAAAGCTGGGTTATAAGTAATACCTCCTCTTATCCCCAGGAGTGGTACGTTAGAGAATTCTCCACAACGGTCAATGATGATAACATTTTCTTTGGGTTGGGGACACCAATGGATGTCTGAATGTGAGAGCGACATTATCCTTTGAGACCATTTAAAATTTTGCTCATTCTTCAATACTGATTGAGGAAGGTGCGAAATAAACCACCTAGATAATAAAGGTACGCAACACATGAGAGTCCCTTGCCTTTTCATGGTACGAGTGTGAAGGGAATGCAAAATGTCTCCAAGCAAGGTGGGCACAGGGTTATGAGTGAGAAATATCCTAACGGCATTCATGTCTATGAATTGATCCGGGTTAGGAAATAGCACCAAACCATAGATTAGTAGTGCTAGAACATCTTCGAAAGCATGGACATTCGTAACTTTTAGGAATTCTCGGGCCTTATTTATCAGAAATTTGGCAAGTAAACCCTTAACTCCACTTCTTGTTACCCAATTAGTTTCAATGTCGGACTTCGTCATGTGTAAAGCCGCGACAACTTCTTCAGACTTCGGAATCTTTTCTAAACCACTGAAAGGTGTTTGATCAAGGATAGGTATCCCTAGCAGCCTGGAAATTTTTTCTAATGTGGGTACCAACTGATAATCTGGGAAGGTGAAGCAATGATGTTTAGGATCGAAGAACTGGAATAGAACTCTCATCATATCTTCTTTGAAACCAGTAGTAACTAAATTGAGGAGGGAACCATGTTTCTTGATGAACTGAGCATGATCGGGAAGCTCTGACACTAAATTCTTGAGTTGAGGAGAGATCGCTACAAGATTGATCCGGATGGTCTTCCTGGAAGCCATAGCCTGTTTAACAGAGCAAAGTTAAACCCCTAAGTCCTTGAAACGGTTAGTACAATGCCATGATGTCATGATGTTATGATGTTATGATGTTATGTAAGTAACAAACACAAACAAGTCACACCGCAATGATTCCTAGGTTTTAAGGCTTGCATGAGTTCCGTAGGTAAGTACCCTCCCCACTGAAGTTTGGTTGGTTCCACCTGTCCTAGAATAGTAAACCGGGTTCTAGAAGGATCTCAAATCATCGACCTTTCCTTAAGTCCACTTCAGTGCAACACCAAGCGGTTGACCAAAATTTCCTTAAAGTCCAATCTCAAAGAGTGTAGTATCGAGTATCAACCAACCCCAGTCGGAACCGAAGTCAGTTATCTCACTACTTTCTAATGGCTAGGATGAGTCAATTAGGGTTCTAAAGGTCTGGTTAACGCTTTGATGACACCACGCAGACGCCAAATTTTTCCTCAAGTAAACATGAGGAACATCAGGACATCTAAAGTGTCACATTAACCGTAGCCATCATTTTAACCATTCCAGTATACGCCGGACAGTCGCGATGATCTCTTGCTACTTACCTAAGGTACACTAGATCCGGGTGTGGGATCTTTCACTCAAACATAGAATACCCAAACAATCCCTTAAAAGTAAATCAGACAAAGGAACAATTCGAAAACATAAATGATCTTATTTTTTAAGGTAACCTCTCTTTTTAAGGTCCCCAGCAGAGTCGCCAGTTCTGTTATACGGTGAACTGACTTTGTGTTTTTTTTCTTTGAAAAGCAATGTTGCGGATAACAAGAGTCGCCACCGACTTTTCTTTTATCCAATAAGGAAAGGCGGAAAAGAACAGGAAAGACCTTGATTAGATTTTGAGTTCGGGAGGTACATTATACAAAGGGAAGGTGTTAGCACCCTTTGTATCCATGGTTATCCATGGGCTCTTAATTGCTTAACTCACTTATGTTTTCCTTGTTTGAGAAAGTGTTTGAGAAATGTGGTGTGTTTAGAAAATATTTTGAAAGGAGAGTTTAACTTTTGTAATGATTCTTGTACGAATGTATACAAAGTGTTTATCTTGTTTGATTTTGAAAGATGTTTAGAAAAATATAACTCGGCGATGATTCTGGTGCGAATGTATACCAAGTGATGATTTTCTAAAAGATGTTTTGAAAAGTGTGAGGTGTGAAAAGTATTTTAAGCTGTGAGCAAGCA
Organism: Lathyrus oleraceus; assembly: GCF_024323335.1. Classification (NCBI taxonomy): domain Eukaryota; kingdom Viridiplantae; phylum Streptophyta; class Magnoliopsida; order Fabales; family Fabaceae; genus Lathyrus; species Lathyrus oleraceus. The sequence continues at coordinate 47,064,401 of NC_066582.1, forward strand.
TTTAAGAGTTATACCTAACCAAGGTCTTTATAGGTATTTCCTATCCTTAGGAGGGTAAAACTGTCCTTACTATTGAGAAGTAAGTAGTCTTATCCTTTGGATGTAGAGGGACATCGTAGGGTCGTCGATCGGTCATTGAAAGCAACATTTGTAAGGATACCTTAGCATTCGAAGGAACGATCATCATTTAACCGTAGGCTACCACGAAGGGTCATCGAGGGACAAAGTCATGTGTTCGAAGGCAACATTCGAGGGACTATGATGATTTAACCGAAGGGTCTTTGCTAAGGGTATCCTTACATTCGCGGGACATGGCCTTGATATCGTAAGGCAACAAAAAGAGGGCCCAGATTATATGTTTGAAGGCAATGTAATCAGTCAAGTAATTAAAATGAATCTTCACAAGGGTATCCCACAAATAAAGTGGAATACCTAGCAAACTGTCTCTTCAAGAGTATGTGAACCCTGTTTGCAATTGAGTTGGGCGGAGGTAACCTTTGTGCAGATGAGTTTCCTTCAGGGTATCCGGGGGTTACTCTGAATTCTCTTCGTTAGCCTCCAGGGTTTTTCCGGTTGCCTCTGTTAGGATTTTCTTGTTCCCTCTCTGTCTATGTCCCTCTATTCTCTGTGTGAAGTTCTAGTATTTATAATAATTGTGTCTTGGTGGGCTCAGAATTAAGCCCAAAATTTTATGGTATTTCGTGAGCTCGCTAGGCGAGTGAGGTAGCGAGGGATTCACCTAGCGAAGGGTTTGCTCGCCTAGCGAGCATGCCAGTTTAGGTCATCTTCTGGATTTGGCAACCTGTGCGCTGGACCCCTGTTCCTTTAACATTAATGTCTTGAACATGGATTAGAATATCTTGAAAAATACCCTGAACACTTAACGGGCAAATTTTGGGGTATGACAATACCATATGCATCACAACTATAAGACATATGTTGAATTTTACCCTTTTTCCTGTCGAACATGCCATCTCTCTTTGTGAATTTCTCGTTAACCGACATGCCTTGACCAGTCGAAGATGGCTTGTTCACCTTTCATTCATTCAAATCCTTAGAATACAAGGATGATTGAACTTCTTCAAAGTTCATAGACTCTCTTCCATACAAGAGAGTTTCTTTGAAGCGAGTATGTGATATGGGCAAATCATACAACATCAACAATGCTTGATCTTCATCCTCGATCTTGACATCGATATTTTTAAGATCAAGAGTCAGCTTATTGAACATATCCAAGTGCTCATCCAAAAATTTGTCTTTACTCATCTTGAATGAATACAGACCTTGCTTCACGTAGAGGCGATTGACCAACGATTTGGTCATGTACAAACTTTCGAGTTTCACCTAAAACCCCGATGCTGTCGTCTCCTTCAAAACCTATCGAAGAACCATATCACAAAGGCTCAATAAGACGACTCCGTGGGATTTCTCTACCATAGTCGTTTTCCTTTTTCCATCAACACAACATGTATTGCTTTGGCTCCCTACAACACTTCTAAACAACCCTACTGAACCAGTAGGGTTTTCATCTTCAACCGCCACAGACCGAAATCGTTCACTCCGGTGAACTTTTCCATCTCATACTTTGTTGATGACATCTTTTACACGCTCAACACACCAATTTTTTGTGAAAACGATACCAGAATAACAAAGTATAATCGGTTTCTTGACCGGCAAGAAACCCATAAGGGTAGGATAGAAGAAGCAAGATGTACACAAAAAGTTGGTTATAAATTGTTATTCTTTACTTTCTCTTTGAAATAAGATTAAAAGTGTTACAAAATAGTGAATAACCTCTCTCACCCTAATTAGGATTTGCGTTATACAATGATAAGAGACTAATATCCTATTTATAAGGAAACTAACACACTAAACTAATGGGCTTTTACACACATACGCATTACACAAGCTAACTTTGAGAACAAGCTAACTTAAACAATTGAACATAACAAACAGACCCAATTCGACATGCTAACAAATACTAGCATACTTCGACTACAACATGTGAACAGACTTCGACGGTATGCTAATGATCATGTCGGGCTGTCAAACCAAGAAGATACCCTTCGACCATACTAGAGTTCGGTCCAATATCTCATAACAATTTTAGTTTCTTTATTTTAGGTCACTCACAAAATTAATCATTTAATTTTAAATTTAAACAATTTTGATCTATCTATCACTTATATGCACTCAAATTTAATGATGTTTTCATTTTTTATTGACTTGTCACTTGTAGAATGTGACAATTCATCGTATAAAAATTCTTGTGGGACGTGATTAGTCAACATAATAAATGACACAACATTAAAAAAATGCACAAGTCATTAATTTCAGTGCAAAAAAATGAAAGAAAAACCAACTATTTGCATTTAAAATATGATAGAGTTCTGTAAATGCTCTAAAATAAAATATCAAAACTGCAGTTTCATATTGCTAGAAAATAAAATGAAAACAAAATTATAAGAAGGTACGAGGGGTATAAAGTTAGCATCTAGTAATATTTTTACACACAATTATAACTATGAGAGAGTTGCCTCAATGGCCCCCCCCCCCCTCTCTCTCTCTCTCTCTCTCTCTCTCTCTCTCTCTCTCTCTCTCTCTCTCTCTCTCTCTCTCTCTATATATATATATATATATATATATATATATATATATTCAGTTATTATTCAATGAATTTCTTCCAACCCTTTACCTTATCAGGGCAACTTCAGTGTGAATTAATCCAATTTGCGGATGATACAATTATTGTGGTAAAACCTGATTTGGAAAACATCACGACCATCAAAGCTCTGTTGTGTGGTTTCGAGATTGCCTATGGATTATCTGTTAACTTTCACAAAAGTAGGATCTTTGGAGTTAATGTTAGGCCTAAGTTTTTTATGACAACTTTAGATTACTTATCTTGTGCATTATCTCAGCTTCCCTTTTCTTTTTTTAGCATTCCGATTGGTTATAATCCTAAGAGGAGGTCCATGTGGGAACCGCTTCTTTTCTCCTGATGTTAAATTATATCCCTATATTCTCCTTTTCTTTTTTTAAAGCTCATTTGGTTGTCGATAACGACATTATCAAAATCCAATGTGCTTTCTTATGGAATGTGAAACACCCTAAATCCCGAAACCTATATATTAAGCTTTACACGATAATCTAAGGTGTCACCAATGAAAAATTCTCTAATAAATCAAACATTTAACAAATACGCAACGAAAATATTAACGTCATACAACACCTATCATCGCACGCTCACCTTCACTTAAGGTCCAACCAGTGCATTCTCACCAGACGCATACCATCACAAAGGTGTCCTACACCTCCTATCATACAACGTCTTAAATTGGGTCATCCCAATATTCGAATGGAAATTGTTATTTTACGTGAACTGAATTAGTGACAAGTAGCTATTCCAAGCAACTCCTTATTCTAGCATACAAGCCTTCAAGAAATCCCCTAAAGGATTGGATAGTCCTATCTGTTTGGCCATCTGTCTACTGATGATAAGCATAACTCAGTTTCAGCTTAGTACCGAACGCCTCTTGCAAACTCTGCCAAAACCTTGACATGAACCTCAGATCTCTATCTGACACAATGCTCGACAGAATACCATCAGACTAACAATCTTCTTAATATACACAGGTCAGGTTCAACATTCCTAACTTCACAATATATTCTCCTTTTCTTTCTAAACAAACAAGCCCCTAACAACTGATCCATCAAATCATCAATCCTTAGAAGTGGATACATGTTCTTTATAATCACATTATTCATCTGTTGATTGTCAACATATAACCTCATACTACCATCTTTATTCTTGACTAGCAACACCAGCGCATCATATAGAGAAACAGTTGGATGAACAAATTTCTTCTCAAGTAGATCTTCAAATTTCTTCTTTAATTCACTCAACTCTGAAGAAAACATTCGATACAGAGCCATCGATACAAGACTAGTACTAGGTACTAAGTCTATAGTAAACTCAACTTCGCGCTCCAACAGCAAATCACTGATATCATCTGGAAACAGTTCTGGAAAATCACACACCATTGGTAACTCATCAATCACAACTTTAATTTCAGCCTTCATAGAAGCTTATATAATAAACATTGTAGCATCATCCTTCACGAATTCATCCACTTTATTAACAGACACGAACAACTTATCACTTGCACCAAACTCTGGAAATGACACCGTCTTGTCGAAATAATTGATATGAACTTCAAATCTCCCTCTTCACCAAACTCAGGAAACAATATTGACTTGTCAAGAAACCAACACTCTTATAAACAGAGGCACGATAAGCCAATTCTCTACGCCTGAAACATCTCAGAGAAGCATAAGTTTCTCCCAAACTTATTTTAGTTCTAATCCTACAAACAAATGATTAGAAAACAAACGATTATCAACAGCGTTTCACACACAGGTTGCGTACCAGGGAATACTCAACATGACAAAACCTGGATGGACGGACTGACCTGCTCTAATACCATAATGTAACACCCTAAACCTCAAACTTATATATTAAGCTCTAGAAGACAATATAAGATTTCACGAATGAAAAATCGTCTAATAAATCAAACATTTAACAAATACGCAGCGAAAATATTAACATCATACAACACCTGTCATCATAGACTCACCTTCACTTAGGGCATCATTGCAACGGTATCAATCTTATTTCAATTAAACAAAACAACATAACTAAGACATTTAGTCTCAACTTCAAAATTTAATAAACTTATGTCAAAATATGGAGTTATCATGATCCACTCTCAACAATTTCAACATAAACTGAATAAAACAATTAAGCTCCAACAAAACATAATAAGCAAACAAACATTCACAACCCCGATGTTACCGGACCAAAATAAGACTTCTAAACAACGATGGAACTAAACAAAGTAAGTCCAGGAGATAACTTCCACTTACTGCAGCAAGCTCTACTCCTGAGTATCTGGAAGATGTCCATGGTGGACAACATGAAGAAAAGGGAGTGAGAAACAATAAACCAATATAAATAGTGTAGAGAATGCTAAGGTAAAGAACACAGAACAAGCACACATTCATCACACAACTGTCAACAACATATTCTCACACCTAATTCATGACAATATGTAATTATTCTCAACCAATCAATCAACATCATAAACAATCAACTACATATGTAATCATGTATACAAATATACTCCATAACTGACTTATTATGCATATGGTACCATTCATGAACACTCAGGTTCATCTCGCTCCTGATCCCCACCATAGGATCACAGTGCACCAAATCATTACTATCACCATATGTAACGGTTCACTAATTCTCATATGGAACCGTCTATTGATGACAAACCTTCATTGCATATATTTAGTCAAAGAATTGGAACAAATAAAGTGAAAGTAAAGTAAATTTGAGGAGGAATGAAGGAAAAATAGCTAAGTATGCATATTGTGGATTTAGTGAAAATTTGAGTGACAAAGGAGCAAAAAAGAGTGAAGCTTTAGAAATAATCACATCCACCACCATGCATGCGATAGGGAATTAAAAGCTGCATTACGCGCGCGATGCAGGGTATCGTACGCACGACAGACACTTTTCTGGGCCTTTTTCTGACGCGTTCTGGTTCATTCAAATGCCTTTAAAATAGGTTTTTTTATCACTTTCACAAGAGTTACGATTTTGAGAGATTGAGCCACGAGTTAGAGACCAAAATTGGTGATATTTGGAGCATTTGAAACCATTGAAGGCCATCCCTTCAAGGGGCTTCTTATGTTATCATTATTTATCAATTATGGTATTTTTAATTACACTATGAGTAACTAAATTCTTCTAGGTTAGGTTCGGTTATGATGAACCTGTTTCTCAATTGTTGGATTTTGTGTTGGTTTGACCATTGTATAAACCTATTGATCTATAATTTTATTCAATAGCTTCTTATTCGTGATGTTGTTTATGTGAGATACTATTTTAATCTGATTTTAGGAACATAGAGAATACTGACCATTAGTCAATGTGTTGGACTTAGGGTAATTGTTGTACTTAAGCTGGTTGAATAGGGATATGAGACCCCGAGTAGTGGCATAAAGAATTAACGTTCTATACATCACTTAACCCTTCTTACGTTGGCGGAATAGGAATAAAAAGCTCATGGTAGTGGTTAGTGAGTTATTTCGTGAAGGATCAACTATAACGCTTTGGTTAATTCGTTGCGAGGTTATATTGATTAGATAATTCATACAGGGCATCAAACGTCAACAAGAGAGGAATAAGGGATTCTACAACACAACCTGACCACTTTTGTGACATTGTTTACTCGTTATTTACTTTTCGCACTAAAACATGAACCCCCCATTTACTATTTTTTCCAAATTGCACACATTTTATCTTGCTTGGAGGCAGTCCTTGTGGATTCGATCTTTTTATTACTTCGACGATATCTGAGCACTTGCCGAGAAGTCATCAAGTTTTTGGTGCCGTTGCTAGGGACTGTTGATTTTTCAACAAGGCAAAGTTTATGAAATTTACTTATTATTTTGTTTTATTTTTTTAGTCTTTTTAATTTTTTGTTTTAATTTCTTGTTTATCATAGTGCTACTGAGGTATTTTCTATTTGTGTATGCGTAGTTCAGGATCACCGGAAGAATACCGGAAGAAAAGCAATTATCATATTCTTTAGACTCTAACGAAGCAGTCGTGGCAGCTGCACAACCCCTTACTATGGGGGACTAATGTAAAAGAACTGATGAAGGGAAAATTTCTAGGGGGTTTGTACCGGTAGACACTTCTAATTTTGATATTAAAATTTTTGTACTTTCAGGTTTAAGAGAAAATCCATTCAACGGGAATGCGATTAGAGACCTATGGGTGCATCTTGCACGCCTATATGAAACAACTTCAATGTGAAAACCTACTGATGCCACTAGAGACTCAGTTAAATTGAGGTTATTTGGGTTGTCGCTTATTGGAAGGGTGAAAGATTGGTTGCTTTGCCTTCTGAATGGAACAATCTGGACTTGGAACCAATTGGACGATATATTCCTTGAAAGATTTTATACTACTACTCAGTTTACCGAGGCCCGAGCAGAAACGGTTAATTTTGAGCAGCAGGAAATTAAGTCACTTTATGACGCTTGGGAAATATTTAAGATTTTGTTGCGCAGATGCCCAAATTAAAACATGAATAATATGGAGCAGATGCAAAATTTCATCAAAGGTCTCAAGAGTCAAACTCTCACGTTATTGGATTCTTTCACAGGAGGTACTATCCGTCAAATGACCGAACCTCAAATAAAAGACCTCATTGAGAAGATGTGTACGAATGAGTACCGTGAAAAAAGTGAAAGGTCGGTTAAGATGGAAACTGTGGGCTCGCCTAAAGGTACATTACCTCTTGATACCCATACCGCTCTTTTAGCTCAAATTGAATTATTGAATAAAAAACTAGCTGAAAGAAGCTTAGGTAGAGCTAAAGTAAGTCAGATTCAAGCACTTGGGTGTGATTTCTATGGAGGATAACATGAAAATGGAAGGTGTTGGTTAGAAGGGAAAATTGAAGAGGTCTAGTTTGTTAGTTTTCAAAAGAACAACCCATATTCCAACACATATAAAAATCGGGTTGGAAAGATCACCCCAATTTTTGTTGGAGTAATAATCAAAATCCAAATGTCAACCAAGGGATGAAACAAAGCCAACAAGCTCCACTCAAAAGGAAGCTATCGTAGTTGGAAGAAACCTTGTAGAATTTCAGTAAAGCCACTCAAAGTAGCTTTAATCAGATAAACATGAACCATAAAGAAATAAGTAGAAACTATGATGCGTTTATAAAAAAATATAGAGATAAAGATTGGTCAATTTTCCAAGCAAATAATTGCTTTGCCAGGCTCAAGTTTAGGATTCACCAGTAACACGATAGACAATACTAAGAGTGAAACATGCAAGGTTGTTGATATAGGTTTAGGGGAAGTTATTGAACAAGGTAAAGATGAGACAACTAAAGAAGGTGTGATTAAAAGAGAGGAGAGTGGAAATCAAGGTTACAAAGAGGAAATAGGAGTCACTCTTGATAAACTCATTGATAAAAACTATCCTTGGAGAAGGCCAAAGAAGCAAATCCTGACTGAACTAAACCCTTATTTATCGGATTATATTAAACCACCATTCCCTATAATTAAGAAGAAATTGGTTCAAGCATATGAAGTAGTGATGTTTGCAAAGTTCAAGGAAATGCTAGCTACTCTCCAAATAAGTTTCGTTCCATGAAATTTTAGAACTCATGCCTAAATTTGTTAAATTTATGAAGCCATTACTAAAGGGGGCGAAAGAGAAAACGGTCAAGGAGCATGTAAACATGACCAAAAAGGATGAAGTGGTAATATCTCCAGCTTTTCCACCAAAATTAAAATATCCAAGTAAGTTTACTATTTCTTACAACATCGGTGAGGTGAATATTCCGCATGCTTTGTGTGATCTTGGATCTTGCATAAATGTCATTCCACTAAAAATGGTAAAAGACTTGAAAGTGGGTGAGATTACACCGAGTAACATGATTCTCACTCTAGTTGACTCATCATTTATTCAACCGATTGGTATTTTACGTGACATGTTAGTACATGTTGAAGGACTAGTATTACCTATGGATTTTGTAGTGTTGGATACAAAAGGAGATTTGGGAGGATCTGTTATTCTCAGAGGACCATTCTTGGCGATCGAGAAAGCAAATATTGATGTAGAACTGGTGAACTCATCTTGAAGTTCAATAAAAATAAAGTTGTTTTCAAGGTGTATGATTGGACACCGTATGTTGAGAATTTGGATACTTTCTAACATCTTGAGGAAAAAAGTATCAATGTAGATAAACGACGAAGAAGAAGTGAAGTGATTGGCGTGAGGTTATCCTTTGCGCATGACATAACATAGAGATGGACCGTCAAGCTATTGACGGAAAAAAGCACTAGATGAGAGGCAACCCATCAATTTTTAATTAGTTTTCATTTTGCATAATTTAGTTTATTTTATTCAAGACCATACCAAAAGGAAGTAGCTAATGAAGAAGAAATTTTCCATGAAGATCTCAATTGTCTTTAATAAAGAAGTTTGTAGTTGTTTATGTATTTGTTCAGATTATAAGTTTAGCACTTTAGCATTGAACAAATGATCCAAAATAAACTTGACCATCACGATAGCAACTAGCAACTTCAAGGCGAATGATGAAAAAAAAATCCACAAACATGTATTAAACCATAAATACCTCATCTAGTAAGGTTTGAACCAAACATTTTCATTATTCACTTTTCTTTCTTTATGAGTGTATCCATGCATTATTATTTTATCTAGTTTGATTTCTTTCTGATTTAGTTATCTGGTTTGAACAACACACACTGAAACATTTTTTTGTTTATAACTTTGAGCCTTTGTAAACCACCCTTTAGTAATAGGTTTATCCATTGCTAAACACTTTGAGCCTTTTGGTGACATAGCCTAAAATTATTAGCCATATTACTTGAAAGATCTTTTATTTCCATCCTTTCTTTGGATTTAGTTATAAGTATAATCTTAG